>NC_045448.1:43972259-44167256 GCF_002776525.5 Piliocolobus tephrosceles | reverse complement strand
GGGGTTTCACCATGTTGGCCAGGCTGGTCTCGAACTCTTGACCTCAGGTGATCCACCCGCCTCGGCCTTCCAAAGTGATGGGATTACAGGCGTGAGCCACTGCGCCCGGCCCCGCGATGGGTTTAACTTGCCTGTTTTCTCCCCAGATTTGGCTGGAGACTCTTAATTGCATTGTTCTACTTCTCACATGTATATGTGCATTTACTGAAGGGAGAGTCGCGGTAGGTGTGGAGGGTTTGGGAAGACAGTTCAATTCTAGCTTTAAAACTATAGGACTTTTGGTAGAATTCATTTATTTCCTAAAGCGAGGCCCCGCATACACACTTAAGGTGGTGACCCGCGCGTTCCTTTACGCTGTTCCCAGGCCCTAATAATCCAAATCCTATCATGTTGAACCTGGGAGGCAAACAGCAAGGTGTAAAAGTTCTCCACGGTTTCTCTGGCCCGCGTTTCTGAGAGTGAAGGGCCGTTCCTATTAGAGATCGCGTCAGCGCTGAAAGTTGATTGCAACGTCTGCACTAGGGGGCGGGGGAAACCGTCCCATCCTGGGATCTTCATAGTCGGCTCTTCTCGAGAGTTCTCGGTGTTTTTACTAGTTGGCCTCCCGCAAGCCTCTGCGCCAACCTGGGAGGAGTTGACCCCTTGCGGCTCTACCAACAGAGGAGTGCGGGGGTGCAGCGAATGAACACGATGCCCAGCTCGGAGACGGAAGACGGAAAAGAAATGCTTCGATAATGAAACAAGCAACATCGTTTATGTGAATATCACATTGGCTCCCCTCTTCTCAGAGAAATGCGGATTTCCATCTTCCAACCTAAAACGATCCCTGGCTCCCCCCACATTTGGCGCGCCCGGCAGTTGGTCTCTGCCGCGCCGGGCGACCCTGAGGTCACGTGCTCCTCCTGTCCTTCTGGCGGAACGTGCTTCCCGCTGCAGGGACGTTCGAGCCATGGCAGCCCTGCTGAGATCCTCGTGTTGGCTGCTGCGTGCCGGGGCGGCCCCGCGCCTCCCGCTCTCCTTGCGCCTCCTCACTGGCGGCCCGGGCCGGCCGCATGCCGCCTCCTATCTGCCTGCCGTTCGCGCCGGGCCCGTGGCCGGGTGAGTGCCCAGGCCCTTCCTCCAGCCAGGCTGCGGCGCGAGGGTCCCCCGGGGTCGTGGGCGCCGGCAGGGACCGGGTCCCGCCTGTGCTCGCCACCCTCCTCGCCGCTCCAGGACCGAGCCTCCGCCTGCCCCGCACCACGCTCCCTACCAGGGGTTTTCGGGTGATAGGGTTAAGCGCCTTCAGAAGGTCACGGATGCGGGCATGGCTTGCTTCCGGCTTGAATCCTGCCCTCTCCGCTTCAGCCTGGGTCTTAATGTCCTCGGGTTACCCACGGTCAACGAAGATGAGGGGGGGTTTTAAAGACTGCTTTGGGGAGTCGGGTGGTGGTCTCCTCCTTACACTCGGCTATCTTGGGTGGTGTCCCACGTGGGGTCACTGTTGGTAATCAGTAACCACCTAGCATTTAGATACTGAGAAATTTAGCTTTTTGCGTGGGAGGGGGCGGCGGGGAATGGCTTGGGAGTTTGGGTGAGCCACGAATGGCTTAAAGCTGGATGCTGGATTATGATCAGTCTGGGCTTTTGCCTGCGTTCTCTTGAATGGAGTTTTCCTTCAGCATTTAGGAAGGTGTTGTACGAGTTGGTAACTGTCATGGTAGGATTTGTAAATGTCTTTATTTGTTTAATTAATTAATTAATTAATTTACTTATTTTGAGATCAGTAGCCCAGGTGGGAGTGCAATGGCGCGATCTCGGCTCACTGCAACCTCCGCTTCCCAGGTGCAGGCGATTCTTCTGCCTCAGCCTCCTGAGTAGCTGGGATTACAGGTGTGTGCCACCATGCTAGGCTAACTTTTGTACTTTTAGTAGAGACTGGGTTTCACCATGTTGGCCATGCTAGTCTCGAACTCCAGACCTCAAGCGATCCTCCTACCTCGGCCTCCCAAAGTGCTGGGATTACAGGTGTGAGCCACCGCTCCCGGCCTGTAAGTGTCTTTGAATGAATGAGCACATGCAAGGCACTCTTGGAATCTGGGGATGCAAAGGCAAGTTAAACTCTCAGTGGGTGTCAGATGTGCGACTGAATGCTCTCATGGTTTGAGATTTATCAGAAATAGGTTTGGTATAGAGTTTTGTAGTGGAGGGAATAAAAAAAGTTAATGGAAGTGTTCATTTGGTTATTAAGAGTATTCTGACCACCAGAGAAGGGGAGATAGGTTGCTGAGCTTTTAGCTCTGGAGAAAAAATGGTTTTGAAAGACTGATGCTTATAAATTAAGGTACTTTTGAGAGCTTGCATAAGGACTGAGAGCCAGGGATCTGCAGTAGGCTGGGCCCAGACTGCAGCCTACTCCAGTTTTATCTGCATTTTATCCTCAATTTATCTGCATTATACCATTAGACAAGTTAGTTAACATCTCCAGGCCTCAGTTTCCTTAGCTATAAGATGGGAGTAGTAACGGTGTTAGGAATATTTCAGAATTATCTGTATTTAGCACTTAGTATAGGGCCTGATGCGCAGTAAGTGCTTTGTTGGTTACTACAGTAGTCATAACAACTACGGTTATGGGGACCTTCGTGGACCAGCCTGAACACCTAATCTCGCCGTAAAATTACGTGGAGAAAATAATTTATGATTTCTTAACAACTTACAGTCTTTGGAATGTAACCTACTTGTAATTTGCAGCCTGCCTATGTTTTCATATTAGGCTTGAACAGTTAACTTTCTGAAATCGTGCCTCTGAGCGCAGAACTACATGCATCTCTTGGCTTTCAGAGTTTCTTTTGAGAAAGTTGTGCCCATTACTCTTGTTATTGTAGTCCTCAGCATTTCTGTAAGGTCAGGGGAAGGTCCACATTTTCTTTTATCTTCATTGTTGCATTTGAGGAGAACTGAATAAAGAGAACACAGTTTAGTAGAAAGGGTGGTCTAGGTGTTCATCAGACCTGGGTTCTGTTAACTTACTGCATAATCTCAGACATCTTACTAACCTCTCAGTTCCTCAGTTTCATTATCTGTAAAGGCTTTTCCCACTTATCTTTGTAAAGTTGCTTTCTTGTCATTCAGATCTCAAATGTCTCTTCAGAGAAGCCTTACCTCAACACTCAATCCAAAACATGCCGGTCCTATTTTAGATTTATTCGTGGCACACCTCACTTGTCTGATATCATTACTTATTTCTCTGTGTTTTTTTTTTTTTTCCTTAGTAGAAGGTAAGCTGCATGAGAGCAGGACTTTGTCTTGTTCACCACTGTATGTTCAGGTGATAGCAGGCAATAAAGGTAATTGTTCCCTCTTTTTCCTGAACTCTGGGCACTGTATATAGTCTCCTACCCCACAACCTGTAAGCATGCCCAGATCTTGCCCACCTGAAACATAGAACCTTTCCTGGAACTCTATTTACTCTAGAAGCTTCTCAGTCTCTTCCCTGTCCATAATTCTCTGTCTCTGATTTCCTCACTTTTCATTCCCTTTTCTACTCACTGCAGTCACACCACTGTCAAAGACTATTATCTTATTTATCGATTTTTTTATTGTATTCTTGAAAAATTATTTCAAAAGTGCCTTGAGGAACAGTTGCAAAAATTATTCCTCAAAGTACCTCGAGGAATAGTTGCAAAACCTGGGTGGTGGGAACAGTAAACTAAAAATCACCCTTAATTCTTGTCAACCAGAGAGCCATTAGTTGACAGCTATCCTTTTAATGACTTATGTATGTGTAAGATGTATGTTTATTTAACTTTTTCAGAGGACCTCTTTTAATTACCAAATCCACTTTTTAGGCCTCGACCTCGCATATTACTCTGTCTTCCATTTTCCCCTTCATGAGACCCTTTTCTCAGTATTGATGACACCGTTTTTCTAGATTCTCTTCTCTTTAGGATTTGTCTCATTTGCTTCTTCCTCTTTCTTCTGTTCACCTATTAAATGCTGATGTTCTTGGTAGTTTTACCTGTGGTCCTGTGTTTTCTCAGTATTTTCATTCTCTTTTGTGACCTTTTTCATTTTTCAAGGCATTACTTACCTATCTGATGATGTTTCTCCCAGATATGGACCGTCTACTAGACGCATCTACCTGCTTGAACTATAGGTACTTCAAAGCCAACACAGCTCAAATTGGACACCTCCTTCTTGTCACATCTGTTCCTCTTGTGTTCCCTGTTTTCGTGAATGTTGCTGTTTCTACATGCCTTCCAGAAAGATCCTGGATATCCACATGTTTGTTTTCCCATTCATCTCTTACTCCCTTCACCCCCCATTTATTGATTGCACAAATGATTAAGCCCAGTTAGATCTGCTTCATTTGGAATGCATCCCTTTTCCTCCAACCCCATCATCATTCCCTAGTCTCCCTGGTAATTTGATCATGTCATTTTCCTACTTACACTTAAGCATTGTGGTGACTCCCGTTGGGTCCAGAATGAGATCCAGACTCTTTAGCACAGGTGCTTTATGAGCTGGAGTTGCCTCTGGAGCATCATCTCTTGTGAGTTCCTTCCCATGGCATCCTGTGTTCTAGCCATACCAGACTACTACTTTGAAGTGCTCTACAGCAGGGCTTCTCAAACTCTAGTGAGCATGATTGCCTGGGGCCCTTAAAATGCAGATTCTGATTTTGTAGGTCTAGTGCTTGTCTGTGGATCTACAAAGCTTTGATGGGCCATGTTGTATATTTCCTTGCCTTTGAGTGTGAGGTTGACTCTTGGAATGTGTTTCCCCTTCCTCCTTAGTCAGGTGTCCCCCATCTCTGTTGAACTTTAACTTGACTGCTTCTCCCATTTCACTGCTCTTTTCTTGTGCCTCCTCTTAGACCCTGTATAACGAAAGCACCCATTAATACTGTGACATGTGCACTCACCAACACTGTAGAGCTGGCTGTAAGTTCCTTGAAGGCAGATACAGCTGGCTGTAAGTTCCTTGAAGGCAGATACTGTGTCTTACTCCTTTTGCTTTCTCTGGTGTTTTAACTTTGTGGCATGTAGTAGGTGTCAAATGTTTGTTGAGTAAATCAATGAAAATCTTAAGACATTGAAGAAGGAAGATGGTAACCTGGAGGAGATTGAAGGGATATTTAAGCCATCCATGCAGTGCAGTGTGTCTACACAAATTCACCCTGAGCTTCATTTCCAGGAATGTCCTATCTGAGGACAAATGAGTATTAGTAGTGAAATTTTTAGACATTCATTAGTAATCTGTTTTAAAAATTGTAGCACCAAGAAGTATACCCTATATGTGGTCTTACTCTTCATTTTCCCATTTCAGTACATCTATTTTTCAAATAGATGCTTTCTTATAAACCAGCTCTTACTCTGTTCCCTGTGAGGGGATAAATACTCTTGCTTTCTCACATACATTTTCCTTGCATTTCTGGATCAGAGCTGCTTATATATTCTCTGCGTGACAGTTTTTAGCATAAAACTTGTGTACTTCAGAGGAAAGGTAAGCTTTGAGCTAAATCTGTTTGGAAGTAGATCTAGACTAATGATTGGGCTAAAAGTGAAAATCACATATTCTTTGATGGGATGGCATGATTTTTTTGTTGTTGTTGTTGAGACGGAGTCTCGCTCTGTCGCCCGGGCTGGAGTGCAGTGGCTGGATCTCAGCTCACTGCAAGCTCCACTTCCCGGGTTTATGCCATTCTCCTGCCTCAGCCTCTCAGGTAGCTGGGACTACAGGCGCCCGCCACCTCGCCCGGCTAGTTTTTTGTATTTTTTAGTAGAGACGGGGTTTCACCGTGTTAGCCAGGATGGTCTCGATCTCCTGACCTCGTGATCCACCCGTCTCGGTCTCCCAAAGTGCTGGGATTACAGGCTTAAGCCACCGCGCTCGGCCAATGGCATGATTTTTATTTCTAAAGTTGGAAGAAAACTTTTAGAAAACTCTCATTTTAGAAAAATCTTCTGCGAATATTAAGAATCTGATGAATCCATGCTATCGTTCACACCTTTAATCCCAGCACTTTGGGAGGCGGAGGCGGGCGGATGACTTGAGGTCAGGAGTTTGAGACCAGCCTGGCCAACATGGTGAAACCCCCGTCTCTTACTAAAAATACAAAAACAAAATTAGCTGAGCGGCATGGTAGTGGGCGCCTGTAGTCACAGCTACTCGGGAGACTGAGGTGGGAGAATAGCATGAACCCGGGAGGCGGAGCTTGCAGTGAGCGGAGATGGGGCCAGGTGACAGAGTAAGACCCTTGTCTCAAAAAAAAAAAAAAAAAAAAAAAATCTATATGAAAGTTAGCCAGGCATGGTAGCCCATGCCTGTAATCCCAGCTACTTGGGACGCTGAGGCAGGAGAATTGCTTGAACCCAGAAGGCGGAGGTTGTGGTGAGCCAAGATCGCACCATTATACTCCAGCCTGGGCTACAGAGTGAGACTCCATCTCAGTTATAAAAAAAAAAAAAAAAAATCTGATGGGTCCTTTGGGGTTGTGAAATCTGTAAGATTCAGCCTCTGCTCTGTAAGTATAGATTTATCAATCACAGGGCTGGACAGGCACATGTACAACTATTAGACGTGCTGTCCATAAGAGAAGAATATAATATTGTGGTATTTCAGAGAGAGGAGCAGTCCCATTTGTTTTATGGCAGGGGGACGTTGAGTTTTAGAGGACACATGGTAGTTGATACTCAGAATGTTCCAAAATTAGAGAAGAGCATGAAGAGACTTGGAGACCATTTATCCCGTGTAGCTGTGTGGGGTGTGGTGGAAGTTGATACCGCAAAGGCCAGTTGATTTCTTCAGACTACCAAGATTGCTTAGAAGGTAGGTTATTTGATGACTGGAAGTCATTGGAGGATTTTAAGTACAGATTTTGACAAAGTTTATGTAGATTATAGGAGAAATGGAACGTGGGGATGGAACAACACTGGTATTGCAAATTAGGAGTAATAGGACTTCAATGAGGTAGTGCAGAACTGAAGAAAAGATCCTTTTCTTAAGAGAAAGATAGCAGAAGATTGGTGAGAGTGTTAGCAGAATTAAGAAAAGTACATTTGGGGATTAGGGTAAACAATGGTACCTTTAGAGTAGACGTTTATTACTTTTTTTTTTTCCCCGAGACGGAGTCTCGCTCTGCTAACCCAGGCTGGAGTGTAATGGGGCCATCTCGGCTCACTGCAACCTCCGCCTCCCAGGTTCAAGCGATTATCCCACCTCAACCTCCCAAGTAGTTGGGATGCCAGGCGCGTGCCACCATGCCCGGCTAATTTTTGTATTTTTTTAGTAGAGACGGGATTTTGCCATGTTGGCCAGGCTGGTCTTGAAATCCTGACCTCAGGTGATCCACCCGCCTTGGCCTCCCAAAGTGCTGGGATTGCAGGCGTGAGCCACCACACCTGGCCTGATGTTTATTTTTTTCAAAGTGTGTTTGTAAACATACCATCATACAAACATTTCAATTTTCGTGGGTTATTACAAATTAGGAAACGGTTAGAAGGATAATTTATTCAAGACTTCAAGTTGGGATTCAACTCCAGATACCATGATTCACATTTCTGAAACATTTTACATATGTTGTAACTTAATGTTACAAGTCTTTTACATATGTTACATTTTTGATCTTGTCATTTTCCAGTTCACAGTTAAGTGCCATGGTAGTTTTCACTGGGTGCAGAATGAGGTCCAGACTGTTGTGTTTTAGATGGTGAAGGAATTACTTATGGACAAAAACGTTTTTTAAAAGACAATACATGATATATTATAAACTTGGGATATAAAGACTTTCACAGGTAAGTAAACATGGAAGATCTCAGAATGTATCTGGAAGGGATCTTCAACAGAGTGTCTTTCTCCATGTCACATCATCCCAATCTGGTTAACTGACTTTGCATCACTTCCTCCATAGGTGAGACAAAGGAGGCATCCCGTTTGACTGGAGGATCCTGGGAGATGGAAGGGAAATCTGGCTAGGTGGAAAGGAGTGGATTGGTATTTCAGGCCAGGAGGTGGTTATCAAGTGTAGAAGGGTGGCCCGTAGCTTTTTTATTCTAAAATTCTGTGATTTACCATAAAGCATAAAACTGGGGTAGCTAAATTTGTCAAAACTTTTTGGAGAATTGAATTCTTAAACGGAGAAAGTTCTTTGGGACTTAGCTTTATAAAAGATTTTTTAGGCCAGGCCCAGTAATCTCCGCATTTTCAGAGTCTGAGGCAGGAGGATCACTTGAAGCCAGGAGTTTGAGACCAGCCCGGGCAACATAGTGAGACCCCTATCTTTAGAAAAAAAGAAATTAGTCAGCTGTGGTGGCATGCACTTGTAGTCCTAGCTATTTGGGAGCTGAGGCTGAGGTGGGAGGATTGCTTGAGGCCAGGAGTTCAAAGCTGCAGTGAGCCATAATTGCACCACTGCACTCCAGCCTGGACAACAGAATGAGACCTGTCTCAAAAACAAAAAAATAAAAAAAAAGGAAAGGTATTTGAAAAACCCAGAGGCATTTGACCAGGCGTGGTGGCTCATGCCTGTAATCCCAGCACTTTGGGAGGCCGAGGTGGGCAGATCACGAGGTCAGGAGATTGAGACCATCCTGGCTAACACGGTGAAACACCGTTTCTACTAAAAAAATAAAAAAATTAGCTGGGCATGGTGGCGGGCGCCTGTAGTTCCAGTCACTTGGGAGGCCGAGGCAGGAGAATGGCGTGAACCCGGGAGGTGGAGCTTGCAATGAGCCGAGATCATAACTGCACCATTCCAGCCTAGGCAACAGAGCGAGACTGTCTCAAAACAAAAATAAAAACAAAAAAAAAAACTCAGAGGCATTTATTGAGCACCTTGTATAATAAGACAGCTATTATTTATTGAGCAGTAGAGTCTTTTTTCTTTTTTTTTTTTGAGACAGAGTTTTGCTCGTTTCCCAAGCTGGAGTGCAATGGCACGATCTCAGCTCACTGCAACCTCTGCCTCCCAGGTTCAAGCGATTCTCCTGCCTCAGCCTCCTGAGTAGCTGGGATTATAGGCGTGCGCCACCAGGCCTGGCTACGTTTGTATTTTTAGTAGAGACAGGGTTTCTCCATGTTGGTTAGGCTGGTCGAACTCCTGACTTCCGGTGATCCGCCCGCTTTGGCCTCCCAAAGTGCTAGGATTACAGGTGTGAGCCACTGCACCCCGCTTTTTTTTTTTGAGACAGTCTCTCTGACTCCCAGGCTGGAGTGCAGTGGCGTGATCTTGGCTTACTTGCAACCTCTGCCTCCTGGGTTCAATCATTTCTCCCGCCTTAGCCTTCCGAGTTACTGGGATTACAGGCACCTGCCACCATGCCAGGCAAATTTTTGTACTTTTAGTAGAGATGGGGTTTCACCATGTTGGCCAGGCTGGTCTCGAGACCTCAAGTGATCTGCCTGCCTCAGCCTCCCAAAGTACTGGGATTATAGGCTTGAACTACTACGCCTGGCCCCTTGTTTCTTAATAGCATTTACCATAATTGGTATTTTTTAAAAGTCTAATTTATTAGATTTATTACTAGATAAGATTCTAGCCAGTGCCTTATACATAGAAAGCGCTCAATAAAAAGAAAGCGCTCAATAAATATTTTTTTGAATTAATAAATGGAAGAACAGAATTGATGTGATAAGTAAAGAACAATGATAGGATTTTTGAAAAAAGATGGTTTTGAGGATGGTTGATCTGGCAGTTGTATGAAGAGAGGCTGAAGCCTGAGAAACTAAAGATTTGTTGCAGAAATCCATGTGTTCTGAGTTCAACAAGAGCCTCAGACATCTAAGCACTCAATAGATGGGATATAAAGGCTGAGTTTGCCCAATAAAACAATTAGTCTAAAGATTTTGAGGGAACAATTTATTAGTGGAATAGTTGGTTGCAGTGGAGAAATTTGAAGGGAATATCAACCATTTTTAAAAGGAGGCATTATCTTTTTGAATTTTGGCTACATTAAAACTCAGGAGGCTCCAGCAGTATATAAAAAGAATTATGTACCTTGATCAAGTGGGATTTATTCCAAGTGTGCAAGGCTGGTTCAGCATTTGAAAATCAATGCACATGATCCAGCGTATCAACCGGCTAAAGAAAACCCAAGTGGAATAGTTAAATTAGGGATTGGTGAAAACGTAAGAGATAAATTTGAGCTCCCCATATTTCCACATTATAGTGCAACAAAGTAAGTTGAGAGAGCAGCTCTATGAAAACTAGTTTTGTACTTTACAAGTATGTCATAAAATCCAAATCCCTTATTTATCTGCCACTGGAGACTTTCCATTATCTAGTCTCACTCACTGTCTAGGTTTAATTTTTTACCACTTTCTGGTGTGAACACCCCATTGCAGCCAGATTAGTTTCTTTGATGCCCTTTTGCCACGTTGAGTTCATTTCAGAATGAGACTGTCTGAGTGCTAACCCTGGCCCTATCATTAGTTTTAACTGTGATGACTTTGGGCAAGTTGCTTCAGTTTTTTCAGTTGCAAGTTATAATTTTCTCATACCCAGCACAAATTAAGCACGTGATAAACATTAGCTATTAATAATGCCTCTTCTCTCTTCTACCTGTATCTCCCTTTAAACTCTTCATAGCTCTAAAGTGACACAAAACTGATTCATAATATCACTGAAGAAGAAAAAAAGGGGAGAGAAGAGTTTAAAGAACGTGTATGGCCTGGGCATGGTGGCTCATGCCTGTAATCCCAGCACTTTGGGAGGCCAAGGTGGGCGGATCGCTTGAGGCCAGGAGTTTGAGACCAGCCTGGCCAACATGGTAAAACCCTGTCTCTATGAAAAATATAAAAATTAGCTGGGCGTGGTGGTGTGCCCCTGTAATCCCAGCTACTCAGGAGGCTGAGGCAGGAGAATCGCTTGAATCCTGAGGCAGAGGTTGCAGTGACCTGAGATCGCACCACTGTACTCCAGCCTGGGGGACAGCAAGACTCCTTCTCAAAATAAAATAAGTAAAAATGGGCAGAAAATACTTCACCAGAAAAGACATATAGATGGCAAATAAGTATATGAAAAGATGTTCAGCACCTTATGTCACAGAGAAATATAAATTAAGACAACAATGAAGTACCACTATCAGAATGGCAACAATCCAGCAAAACATCAAAAACCCCAAATACTGGCAAGGATGTAGGACAACAGAAACTCTCAATTATTGCTAGTAGGAAAGCAAAATGGTATAGCTATTTTGAAAGATAGTTTGGTAGTTTCTTACAAAGCTAAATGTACAGGTATTTACCCAAATGAGTTCAAAATTTATGTCCGTACCAAAACCTTCACACAAATGCTTTTAGCAGTTTTATTCACAACTGTCAAAAAATTGGAAGCAACCAGGATGTCCTTCAGTAGGCAAATGGGTAAACAAATTATGTATATGTGTACAAAAGAGCATTATTCAACAATGAAAAGAAATGCGCCGTCATGCCATGAAAAGACAAGGAGGAACCGTAAATGTTTTTTGCTAGGTGAAAGAAGCCAATCTGAAAAGGCAGCATGCTGTATGATACGACCATATGACATTCTAGAAAAGGCAAAACTGGAGACAGGTAAAAATCAGTGGTTGCCAGGGGTTTGGAAAGAGGGTGGAAGGAATGAATAGAGAGCACGGGGTATTTTTAAGGCGGTGAAATTATTTTGTGTGATACTGTGAAGGTATCATGTCATATGTTTGTCAAAACATGTATGCACACAGTGAACTGTAATGTTTAAAATTATGGACCTTGGTTGATGGATAATGTGTCAACATTGGTTCATCATTTGTAACAAGTATACCACACTAAAGCAAAATGTTACTAGGGGAAACAGGAGGGAGAAGAAAGTATATGGGAACTCTTCTTTCTGTACAATTTTTCTATAAACCTAAAAACACTCTAAAAAATTGGTTTTTCTTCTAGTCAGTCTCTGCTTATCAAAAAATGGTGTTTATTTATTTTTTTAAATGGTACAGGCTTAACAGTAGGGGGGAGGGTCCCATGGAAGCCTGCTTAGTAGGATAATCTGGTCCCTTTTATATATATATATGTGTGTATATATAATATATATATTTTTTTAAATGGACGCTCAACCGTAAGATAGTTTTCTATTAAAGAGTTTAAAAAAAAACCCACCTTAATTTTTTAAAAAAAGCTGAGAGATAATAACTTTAAATGGCAGATTTTACAAGAAAACATTTATGGGTAATTTGAATATTAGTGGTAGGAGCTGGAGTCTGTGAAAGGAACCTGAGACATTTAAGAAGTGGAAAGGAGCCAGTATGATACTTGGATGAGATGATACAATGATTTCCCCTTACGTAGTTATGTCAGTTTTGGTCCTTAGCATTTGGAGGCATTGTGCTCCAGCTCGTGCAAGCCTGGTGGGTGTGATCTTCTTGCAGGGCCCACCTTCACCCCTGGACTTGTTCTTTCCTTTCTGTCACGACATACCCATTGCTCCAGGCTGTGAAACTCTTGTTTCCAAGATGTATTAGAATAAATTTAAAAAGTTCTCGACCATGTAACTGAAGAGTCAAGACTTCTTTGGTTAAATATGTAATCCGTTCTCTACCCCAGTTTATTTTATAACAGATTCATGTTTCTACTTAACTAAAAAGCCAAGCACACTTATGTGAAGGAGTCTCGGCTGCAGTAAAGACATGTGTATGAGAAAAATTTGCCTAGAATGTTCAGAACAATGTGCTGGTTTATAAACGTCTGTTTTCTTCCTGAAATTTGAGTTTGTCTCCTCTTACATTTAAAAAATATCCTGTAGTGGAAGTTTTATTTTTGCTCTTTAACAGTTTATCAGATTCGCGTTGTGTAAAAAACTTTGGCAAATAGACGTCACAATTTTGAAATTTCTGTTAATCAGCTTTTGTTGTTGAATAACATTATTGCATACTCCTCCAAACTGTCGTGTCCTGGGTAATTGAAAAATAATGTCACTTTGTGCTTGCCAGACATGAAGAAGGGGATAGTTTAGTAACAACTGATATAGCAACTAGATAAATGCCTTTTGGAAGTAAGGGATAAATACTTTGTTTAAGAGTATATCTTCTGTGGTTTGTAGGTTAATTCAGCTCATTTAACAAACTTGAGTCTATTAGCCATCTACAATGTGCTGATCATTGGTCTTACAAAAACAAGACATTGTCTTATTTAGTCAGTATCCTGATTTTTTCCATTATTTTCCACCTAGATGGTGGAATCACTAATGGTTAGAGTCATGATCACAGTGAGTCATTTCTCCCAGATCACAGTGGTAGAATTTCTAGTCTAGTATCAATTACAGCCTCGTTTTATACAACCTTGATGTGAAACCTCTAGTATAGCTTCCTTTAATAAAACATCACATACTTGATTATTCAATTTGTGACTGGTTTTTTCAGATTAATAACATAGGACAGAAATTTAAGTTTTATTTTTTAAAGTCACCATTGTGATGAAAATGTGTATGTCAGAAAAATGTGATTATATTATACTGTTTTTATATACTTAGTGTATAATATATTTAGTGGCTGCTGTGACTAAGATATTGGCAACAAATATGTAAACCACTGAGCATTAGAAATCGCTTGTTAAAAGTGATGTTTAAATACAGAGAAAGCATTTTTAAATTCAACTCAGATTGATAAGTTTTCCTTCACACGTAAGAATTATTTTTTATCTGATACTTTTAAATCAGGTACAGCTTATATTTTTACCTAGAATAGCCTAGAGAAGAAAGTATATGGGAACTCTACTTAATGCACAATTTTTCTATAAACCTAAAAATACTCTAAAAAATAGTGGTTTTTTGTTCCTAGTCTGTAAAAAATTGTGTTTATTTGAAAAAAAGTGATACAGCCTGGAATCCCTCAGATTGCATGTTAGAGAGCATTTGACTTGCATATTCGACTCCATTACTAAAATAGTGAATGGTTTAAAGATTGCTTGCTCTTTATAAACACATAATGTACAATTCTGACCATACCTAATTTGTAATCATTTTCTTTCCCTTCTGGCTTCCTTAAAATTAACGATGTTTGACACTTTATTTATTTTTGGTGGCAGTTGTTTTAAATAATTAGGAAAGAATACAGCTAACATTTTGACAGTTGCACAGCAGATAAGAATTAAGAATATTATCACTCTAAAGTGTTTAAAACTTTATTTAGACAGATTAGAAATTATTTGGGCCTAAATTATCCTTTAAAAAAAAAAAAAGAAACTGCCTTGTTTTAACCTGGACATTGGTCTTCTTTTAAATTCATAGTAAGCTTATACCTAGAAAACTTAAAGGTAGTTATAAAAATTTTGGATATATTTTAGATTTTGTCTTATTTACAGAGGTGAGAAGAGCTTGGCAGCATAAACTGCTTCATCTTTCATTACCTTGTTTTGGTTAAGAGATTTAAAAAACACTTAAAACACACCGTATTTCCATCTGATTTTGAAATGATTCCATGTTCATAATTACCAAAATGCTCTCAATTATTCAGGAGATTTACTGTGCATATAATTTATGTATGTGTGTATATGATTTTATCTAAAGAAAAAGCTAAAACTTTCTTTCCTATTAGTTCATACCTTTATTTTTGGTATTGTACTGTGATTTTAGGTGTTTAATAACTAATTTAAAAATTTGTGTAAGTTTTATTCAAAAAACGACCTAAATAGATAGCAACTGACTATTATTAATTATGTTTCATTTTTTAGAGGACTACTGAGCCCCGCCAGGCTGTATGTCATTGCCGCCGAAAAAAAGGATATTCAAGAGGAGTCCACTTTTTCTTCTAGAAGGATTGCCAGTCACTTTGATTGGGCTCTGATGAGACTAGATAATTCTGTTCGAAGAACTGGCCGCATTCCAAAGTCACTTCTACAAAAAGTCTTTGATGACACCTGCCGCTCAGGTATGTCAAAATTTCCTGTTCATAAAGTTGACCTTTGGCTGGGCACAGTGGCTCAGGCCTGTAATACCAGCACTTTGGGAGGTAGGTAGATCTCTTCAGGCCAAGAGTTCGACACCAGCCTGGTCAACATGGCAAAACCCCATCTCTACTAAAGATACAAAAATTAGCCAGGTATGGTGGTGCGTGCCTGTAGTCCCAGCTACTTGGGAGGCTGAGGCAGGAGAATCGCTTGAACCCAGAAGGCAGAGGTTGTAGTTAGCTAAGATCGCACCACTGCACTCCAGCCTGGGTGATAGAGAGAGACATTTGCCTTTAAAACAAAAAAAAGTCTTAAATATTAGGTTGGTGCAAAAGTAATTGCAGTTTTTGCCATTAAACATAATGGCTGCAATTACTTTTGCATCAACCTAAATAAATACTTGTTTGAGGGTAAGTTCATTACAGAGTAGCTTATTTGATACTTTAATTTTCTTTGTTATATGCTGTTGATTGTCATTTATGTTATGATTGTGATTTCTATCTTGTCAACTCATCTGGGCAAAGTTTGGAGTAACTAAAACATATTAAAATTTTTGTTTGTTTGTTTTTTGAGATGGGGTATCGCTCTGTCGCCCATGCTGGAGTACAGTGGTACAGTCTCGGCTCACTGCAACTTCTGCCTCCCGGGTTCAAGCAACTCTCCTGCTTCAGCCTCCTGAGTAGCTGGGACTACCAGCGCATGCCACTACGCCCAGCTAATTTTTGTATTTTTTAGTAGGGACGGGGTTTCACCATGTTGGCCAGACTGGTCTCGCACTCCTGACCTCGTGATCTACCTGCCTTGGCCTCCCAAAGTGCTGGGATTACAGGCATGGGCCACCATGCCTGGTCTAGATATTTATTCCAAATCAGAAAATAAAAATTCCCTTTTTGCTTTTCCTAGTTTATGGAGTCACTTTTAGTAGTGAGTTTCTTGGAAGATAATAGTTTTTCTTACCTTCCATTGTAGAGTGTCAGGTTTCTGTAAGATGATCACATATGATAGATTTCCATTATTTTCCTTGCATTTTCAATTAGCTACTAAAAATCTGTTTGGGTCACTAATGCCTGATGCAAGCTATAGGTCCTTCACTCCCTGTCCCCGACCCGCAAAAACCTCATGCAAACATATGCATAATTTTGCATGTAGTTTAAGAGGATTCAGTAGCTTCCTAAAGCCTATTCATGGATTTCAGACACATTTAGAAGCGTAGATATAGAATCTGATGGTGAGAGATACCAAAGAAGTATCAATTATTACTATAGTTGCGTACATTTAAAGAACCTGTGTCACATTCTCTCTCTAACTTATTTATCCATCACTACAATAAATTTTGGAATATTTTCATCACCCCAAAAAGAAATTCCCCAACTCTTCATCCCTTCCAGCCCTAGGCAACCACTAGTTATTTTCTGTCCCTGTAGGTTTGCACTACTCTAGATATTTCGTATAAATGGAATCATACTAAGTGGTTTATTTTTGCTTTGTTTTAAAGTCAGCTTTCAGAGATATGTAGATAAAGCTTACAGATGTAGGGAGAGGGAAGCTTATATTGTAGCTGATTATGAACCTAACTTTTCTATTCATGGATGATAATTACACTGCTTTACAGTATTTTCTTTCTTTTTTGAAATGGAGTCTTGCTCTTATTGCCCAGGCAATATAGGTCCGAGATTGCAATGACGCAATATCGGCTCAATGCAGCCTCCGCCTCCGGGTTCAAGCAGTTCTCATGCCTCAGCCACCCGAGTAGCTAGGATTACAGGCATGTGCCATCTTGCCCAGTTAATTTTATATTTCTAGTAGAGGTGGAGTTTCTCCATGTTCATCAGGCTGGTCTCAAACTCCCAACTTCAGGTGATCTGCCCGCCTCAACCTCCCAAAGTGCTGGGATTTGCGCCTGGCCCTTTATACTATTTTCGTAAGATACTGAGACGTTTAGCCTTTGAATTGTAGCAAGCACTGCCTATAAATTAGATTCTTTGTATTTTTGTATTTGATACAGTCTTACAGATTATATAGATTTTATAACTTAGATTTCTTTTTTTTTTTTTGAGACGGTCTCTCACTCTGTCGCCCAGGCTGGAGTGCAGTGGCTGGATCTCAGCTAACTGCAAGCTCCGCCTCCCGGGTTTACACCATTCTCCTGCCTCAGCCTCCCGAGTAGCTGGGACTACAGATGCCCGCCACCTCGCCCGGCTAGTTTTTTGTATTTTTAGTAGAGATGGGGTTTCACCGTGTTAGCCAGGATGGTCTCGATTTCCTGACCTGGTGATCCGCCCGTCTCGGCCTCCCAAAGTGCTGGGATTACAGGCTTTCTTAAGAAAGCAGACTAATATTAAAAGTTTGACTTGTAACTTAGTAA
Source organism: Piliocolobus tephrosceles (assembly GCF_002776525.5). Taxonomy (NCBI): domain Eukaryota; kingdom Metazoa; phylum Chordata; class Mammalia; order Primates; family Cercopithecidae; genus Piliocolobus; species Piliocolobus tephrosceles. The sequence goes on along the minus strand of NC_045448.1, from coordinate 44,150,017 downwards.
CATTGTACATTAGGATAGGATTTTTCTAATTTATGGACACTCTCAATTTGAGCCAGGAGATTTTTGAATGCTTATAGATTTCTGTTTAAATTTTGGTATTTATCTATATGATATTGCTACTATGTTAAATGTTATCCATTAACTTTTTTTCCACAGGTGGCCCAGGTAGTAGTCATGCCTTGCTTCTACTACGTAGCTGTGGTTCTCTCTTGCCTGAACTAAAACTTGAAGAGAGAACAGAATTTGCTCATAGGATATGGGACAAACTTCAGAAATTAGGTATGACTGTTTAAATATATGATGTGTGTATAAAAGGTGTAGATATTTTTTCTTTTTGCAAAAAAATGTTTGTTTACATAAATGCTGTATTCAGTTTTATGGAAGGGCTACTTGATTCATAATTTTTTGGTAATATTTATTTGGTGAGGTATAGTGACATCTAGGGGCATTAACAATAAATAATTTTTCATAACAAGTGTTACAAGCATGGTAAGTTAAAAAAGAAAAAGAACAAAATAGCCGGTTTGTCTGTCAGAGTTATAAATGCACATACCATTTTACCAAGCAGTTCCATTTGTTTGAATTTAGATATAGATATACTCACAGATGCAAAAGGATATCCTTCATCGTAGCTTGTTTGTAATAGTAAGAAATTGGAACCAATTCAAATATTCCTCTCTAGGGGATTAGGTAAATAAATTGTGGAGCACCCATAAAATAGATTACTGTGTAACTGTTTCAAGAAATGAAGAAGCAGGCCGGGTGCGGTGGCTCAAGCCTGTAATCCCAGCACTTTGGGAGGCCGAGACGGGTGGATCACGAGGTCAGGAGATCGAGACCATCCTGGTCTACACGGTGAAACCCCGTCTCTACTAAAAATACAAAAAAAACTAGCCGGGCGAGATGGCGGGTGCCTGTAGTCCCAGCTACTCGGGAGGCTGAGGCAGGAGAATGGCGTGAACCCGGGAGGCGGAGCTTGTAGTGAGCTGAGATCGGGCCACTGCACTCCAGCCTGGGCGACAGAGCGAGACTCCGTCTCAAAAAAAAAAAAAAAGTATAAATAAATGTTGAATTTCAGAATGGAAAAGGATTCTATAAGTATAAAAGGAGCAGAAAAGTAAAGCTAAAGTATTCAATTTCTAAAAATTGGAAATTTCTGTATGTCAATAAGTCATTGAACTGGGAGAAATGCATGCAGAAAAGGTTACATTCTAAAATAGAAAAAAGCATTACACAGCAGTAATATTAATACCTCCACAGAAAGATTGACAATGTGTTATTATATTAAAATTATTTACAAATAGGTCTCTCCTATATAAGTATGCTTTATGAGGATTAAATCCATAACTTCTTTATTTTCCTCTTTGCCAGTAGCATGATGCTTTGTGTATAATGGCATTTGATACATACTTGTTGAATTAATATTGCCAGAAACCTTGTACTTCGCAAGTTTGACTCTTGTTTACAGATTTATAAAGATACAAGAGATCTTTTAGTTTAAGTAACTTGTCCAAAATTACAGAATGAGCTGTTGACAGATCTAAGCTATCTGTAAGATGGGGGTGATAATAGTGTCTCAAAGTTGTTGTGAAGTTTAAGTGAGCCACTATATGTAGAACACTTAGCATAGTGCCTGAAACATAGTAAGTATGAAAGAAACGTATCTGTTAAGATAAAAATGTGTATTAATTTAATGGAACAGGTCTCTGCTGCCTAAAATCTCATAATCTGACCCCCAAATACTGACTGTAGGCCTGTATGGTCACAGGCAGTAGAATAAAGATGTGAAATTTAATTCATGAAAATATAGTGAGTCATGTTACCACAAAATTGATATAAGGACTGTGATGTCATGACTGAGTAGAGTAAGGATGTGTGGTAACCTTATTTGATGTGGCCCTAAATAGTAGGGATACAAAGAAAACAAAGGGCATTGGAATACCGATCATTAACAAGAGCAGACCATGGATCATGTTCATTAACTGGAAATGGAATGCATCCTTCAAATGAAGGCTTTGAGTGGCAGAATTGCCAGCACAGTCCTACTGTGTGAAAGAACTGAAGTTACAATCCATTCATCACAGTGTGTCTGTAATGTGAGGACTGCTTTATATAGAAAAATCTTATAGTCACTTTTAAATATAGGGGTGTTGTCAGCGTTTTCTAACAGGAAGATAATTTTGTGTTTCTTAAGTAAGAGGCCTTTTAATATCTGAATAGGCAGTTACTTGTAACTATACAATAATTCAATAAATACTGTCTTACATGCTTAGCTTGCTCTGTGTGACAGAGTATCTGTGTAGATAGGTCTGAGCGCAAAGATGGATGGGTGAAATGCTGAAGTGATAGTTTTACTCTTTTTGTTTGTTAAATTTAGTTCCACTTTAAAGCATAGGATTTTCAATGCTTTTCTGAACATTGATTTTAAATTTCATTTGTAGGTGCTGTGTATGATGTGAGTCACTATAATGCTTTACTTAAAGTCTATCTTCAAAATGAATATAAATTCTCACCAACTGATTTCCTGGCAAAAATGGAGGAAGCGAACATTCAACCAAATCGAGTAATTAGTTGCTATTGTGAATATATATTTTCACATCCACCATTTTTTTCTTTACTCAGAAAAAAAGTATATATAAAATTAACTGGCCCATTTCATTGACAGGTGACATACCAGAGATTGATTGCTTCTTACTGTAATATGGGAGATATTGAAGGTGCCAGGTATGGATCTGTATGAACATGTTTAAGTGAACAAATTTGTACATTTTGTAATTCTAAATGTCTGTTCATTCTTTGTTTTAAAGCTTCTTCCTAATGAAGGAAATTGTTTCAGAACTGTTTTAATCTAGCAAATCTGGTAATCTGACTTACATAAAATATAAAATTATTGCATAAGAGAGAAAAGATAAGTAAAAGTTGCTGTTTTAATTAAAAAATTTGATTTACCAGAGAGAGGTATCAAGTTGTTGAGCTATAAAGCTTTTTTTTTTTTCTTAATATTTCCTAAGGGAAATGTTCTTAGCTATTTAAGCTGTATTCATTTCTAAAACTGGGAATAGTCTCTTTAGTCCACTGACTAATAGAAAATCAGTTGCACCATTTCTCTGCTTATGTAAAATTTATTACTACTTATGAATGGAAAGTTTGGAAAACAAGGGATAAATTGGAATACATAATTTCATTTTTATTTAAATGAATCTTACAAAACTATGCTTTTACAAGGGTAATTAGTGTAAGACAAATCAGATTTTTAAAAATCTAGTATTTGTATCAAGAGTACTTCAAGACTATTGATACTTTAAAGAGGGGGGTTTTGTGGAAAGATGATCAAAGGGATCAGTTCTTTCTTGGTGGTTTCTAAAACAAGTGTGTGTTACTTTGTAACTCAAGGCCTAACCTAATTCTATACATGTTGTAAAGAGTTTTCTTGATAAATACTTCCAATGAGTATCTTCATTTTTCCTTTGCAGCAAGATTCTTGGATTTATGAAAACTAAGGATCTCCCAGTTACAGAGGCAGTATTCAGTGCCCTTGTGACAGGGCATGCCAGAGCTGGGTAATGTTCAACCTAAGGTTTTGATTCTTAAGTGATAGATGGCTGAGATGCTAAAGTGGTCATTTTTTTCCTTTTTTGTTTGTTAAGTGGGGTTTAAATTAGATAAAATTATTGTAGATAGTTCCTAAAATATATTTGTCTACCCCTTCAAAAAAAATCTGTAGTGTATGAGGTAGAGCATACTAATATTTTTATAATGTGCTTTTACATTTATTCCACAAATCTTTTATTTGAATTTTTAGAAAGTGGGCTATAAGCCGGGCACGGTGGCTCACACCTGTAATCCCAGCACCTTGGGAGGCTGAGGTGGGCAGATCACCTGATGTCAGGAGTTCAAGACCAGCCTGGCCAACATGGTGAAACCTGGTTTCTACAAAAATATAAAAATTAGCTGGGCATGATGGCAGGTGCCTGTAATCCCAGCTACTCGGGATTCTGAGGCAGGATAATTGTTTGAACCCAGGAGGCAGAGATTGCAGTGAGCCGAGATCGCGCCATTGCACTGCAGCCTAGGAGACAGAGCAAGACTCCATCTCAAAAAAAAAAAGAAAAGAAAAGAGAAAAGAAACTGGGCTTGATCTGAAGTAACTGCTCTGGAAAATATTTTTATTTTTGAAGAGTAATTTACTAAACGTTATTCTAACCTTGTAAGTTAAGTCTGAGTCATAACCTACATAATGTAAGAGGGTATTTGTTATTTAATGTCTGTATAATTATTATTTTTCTTAATGAGGGATCAGATGTTTATGATCTTTATTTCAGAAACATATATCCAGTTTAATATACATTTGTTCTTTTCTGACATCATAATTCCAAATGGTACTTAGCATTTTTGATTTTAATAAGTGTATGTTTTAGTTTGAATAACTATATTACATTTGGCAAGAGCATAGTAATGTGTTTTTTGAATTAACTTGTAGTGATATGGAGAATGCAGAAAACATTCTCACAGTGATGAGAGATGCTGGAATTGAGCCTGGTCCAGACACGTACCTCGCACTATTGAATGCGTATGCTGAGAAGGGCGACATTGACCATGTTAAGCAGGTATGACTTATGTCTAAATAAACATACTTTAAAATCATTTGTAAAAACTTATGTTTTATATGAGGCAGCAAAGTGTAGTTTATACCTGTTTTCAAAGATGTTTCCTTGCAGAGAGTAGTATTTATGGAGAATTATTATAGTTCAGTATCTTGGTGCTGATAATGTAACAGCTACTGTTGAAGTAGAGTATTTCCTTTTTATTTTTATTTTTTTTTGAGATGGAGTCTTGCTCTGTCGCCCAGGCTGGAGTGCAGTGGTGCAATCTCGGCTCACTGCAAGCTCCGCCTCACAGGTTCACGCCGTTCTCCTGCCTCAGCCTCTCCGAGTAGCTGGGACTCCAGGCACCTGCCACCAGGCCCGGCCAATTTTTTGTATTTTTAATAGAGACGGGGTTTCACCGTGGTCTCCATCTCCTGACCTCGTGATCCACCCTCCTCGGCCTTCCAAAGTGCTGGGATTAGAAGCGTGAGCCCCCGCGCCCGGCCGAGTATTTCCTATTTTTTAAAAGAAGTCCTAAACCTTTAGGTGGTGTTTTTCCCTACTGTTTTGAACCTGGATATTTTAATTTATTTAACTTTAATACTGAAGTAAAAACACTCTAACTTGGTCTTCTAATTTCTGGAACTCTCTATAGACTCTGGAGAAGGTGGAGAAGTCCGAGCTTCACCTTATGGACCGTGATTTATTGCAAATTATTTTTAGCTTCAGTAAAGCTGGGTATCCTCAGTATGTCTCAGAAATTTTGGAAAAAGTTACATGTGAAAGAAGATATATTCCAGGTAGTTTTTAAAAAATCTATTTACATGATTTTTATAAAAATCTGAATTGCTGTTCTTATATGATGGAAAGGACATTTTCTAACAATGGGCATTGTGGGAGTTGAACATAGAACTCTTAAAGTCAGTTAAATAAGCCCAAAAACATGAGTTAATGAATACATGGGGATGATTTGATTTGCAAGTGTTTTATTGTTATTTAGGCAGATATATGCTTTTGATGTTTGCAATTCTTATTTTGTCTTTAGTATCGGACCATTGGTTGCAGTGTAAAAATATTGTTCAGTTTACTAACAAAAGATGTCTTTGTTTTCTTCCCAGATGCAATGAACCTCATTTTACTTTTAGTCACTGAAAAATTGGAAGATGTAGCTTTGCAAATTTTACTAGCATGCCCTGTATCAAAGGAAGATGGCATAAGTGACTTTGGCGGTTTCTTTTTACGACACTGTGTGACTATGAATACGGTATTCTGTCCACTTTTACTTTGTAGACAATATAATTGGCAGTGAAATAAGATTCTTTAAAATATAGGAATATTTATGAGATTAGACCAGTTGTGAACATTGTAACAACGTTGTTCTTGTGTTGCAAGATTTTTGGGTAGAAAGAGGATGCGGGCTTTAAACTGCTCATCTCAGAAGTGGTAGAATATTTGCAGCAGTTCAAATGGTAGGATGTTTGCCAATCCAGCTAATGTGGTGACTTTTTTCCCACAGCCTGTGGAGAAGCTAACAGACTACTGTAAGAAGTTAAAGGAAGTCCAGATGCACTCCTTTCCTCTGCAGTTCACCCTCCATTGTGCTTTACTTGCCAAAAAAACTGGTACTACATTCTTAAAGTTAAAGCCAACATAAGAAAGTTTTGCTGAGGTAGCTTTGTGATATTTTACAATATCTCTTTCAGATTTGGCAAAAGCCCTAATGAAGGCTGCGAAGGAGGAAGGTTTTCCTATCAGAACTCACTATTTCTGGCCATTGCTAGTTGGACATCAGAAGGAAAAAAATGTTCAAGGTTAGATTGTGCTTTTTACCGGTTTGTAATGGTTCCCAGAGCCAGTATGACAGTTTGCACGCACATCTAATTGGTTTCTTTGGAAAAGTATACTTAATTCCTGAGTATTATGAGAAAATGGAATTTTTTTTTTTTTTTTTTTTTGAGACGGAGTCTTGCTCTGTTGCCCAGGCTGGAGTGCAGTGGCCGGATCTCAGCTTACTGCAAGCTCCGTCCCCCGGGTTCACGCCATTCTCCTGCCTCAGCCTCCCGAGTAGCTGGGACTACAGGCACCCGCCACCTTGCCCGGCTAGTTTTTTGTATTTTTTTTTTTTTTAGTAGAGGCGAGGTTTCACCGGGTTAACCAGGATGGTCTCGATCTCCTAACCTCGTGATCTGCCCGTCTTGGCCTCCCAAAGTGCTAGGATTACAGGCTTGAGCCACTGCGCCCGGCCAGAAAATAGAATTGTTTTAAGTCACCATGAAGTATTATGTGTAAGCATTTTAAAAAACAAAACATGATGGATTTCTTTCATCCAAATTTCATTAATTTCATTTCTTATTTCATCTCTGATCCTGATATTCAAACTTACGAATGTAGTTCTAAGCAGTTCATTGTTTTTAAGTTCTTAAAAAAACTCTTTAGTTCTTAATTTTATATATAGTGTTTGAAATCAGATTGTCTACCTTTAATAAAGATAAAGTTGTATATACAATCAGGTTCATGAGAGCAAAAAATGTGGCCATATTCTTTGTGGGCCAATCTATTTCTTTTTAACTGAGCTTAGTTAGAATAATAGGAAAGGCAGGAAAACTTTTATTGTAAAATGAGTACTCATGACCTGACAGCCTGCTGATTGAAGGACAAAAATGTTCAATCTTTCAGGTTCTTAAGTACGTTTAAGCATTTATCATACTTTTCCCTAGTACACATGGGATGTCTATAGGATATGAATAAGAATTGAACAAATATTAAATTTTAGAGTACAGTATCTAATTCTTTGGTTTGCATTATTGGTAATTCAGAAAGAATAGTCTCATAAAAAGATGCTTTTAACAGAAGTACTTTCCCCTTGGGGAAACAAAAAATGGTCTTTTTCATTTTATCTCGAAGTATAATGTGCTTTGGAATGAGATGCAGAATTGTTAGTGTGACATTGGGTGACAAACAAAATGCACAAACAACAAAAAAAGTGCTTTTAGCAGACTTTCATATTGCAATTTTATTTTAAATATACAGCCGTCTTCTGGTTTAAAGGAAATAGTGAAACAAGTATTCCCTAATTGTTTCTGGCTATAAAAGTCTCTAAATCCTTTTTAGAAAAATCTCTGTGAAAACAATATGCTAGTTTGATTAACTCTTTGTATATCCTCCAGTCTGAAAGCTCCAAAAGGTAACCTATCACCCAGTGTTTTGGAACCACACAAAGTTTACATCATTCCATCAAACTCTTTGGGCATGTTGGTATTGTCCACCTTTACACAAGTATGAAAATTCTTTTGGTACCAGTTGAAATGTTTGTTCATCAGGTTAATCTCCTTTTGCAACCATGTCACAGTTGAATTGGTTATTACATTTTTACTACTTAGTAAACCTAAAAGAGCTAGGTAGTTTCTTTCTATGGTTGTAGCAGTTGAAATAGTAGAAAATGGGCTTTATCTCAAATCCGTCTTTTCTTAGAATCTCAGAATTTAGATTTTAAAGGTGGGCCGTATTGAGAGCTCACGTTACATGAATGAAGGAACTGAGGGCCACATAGACATTCAGTGACTGACCTTCCTTCCACATCTAGCTGTCTTTAGGCTAGGATTAAAACAGAGGATTTCTTTCTTTTAAAATATCCTTTTTTATACTATAACCCTTCCATATTCAATTTTTGTAAGTTTTATACTGTGTTTATTTTCTAAAAATTCTTAGCTACTGTTTAAAAATTAGTTGCCAGTTTTTACACAAAGAACGTTGCTAAAAGAGATAGTGAATTTTTTAATTGATGAAGATTTTGTCTGAAAAAATATAAAAGCTTATGCTTTTATATTCTGTGTGTTCTAAGAGTGCAAGAGGTTGTCAGTTTTATAATTTTTAAAAACAATAACAATATAGTCTCCTTGGTAGAAGGTCCTGAAAGATAGTAAAGTATATATTCTGCGGTCTACTTTTATGTAACAGGGAAATGGCTGTATGTATTCTTTCGCTCTGTTGCCCGGGCTGGAGTGCAGTGGCCGGATCTCAGCTCACTGCAAGCTCCACCTCCCGGGTTCACGCCATTCTCCTGCCTCAGCCTCCCGAGTAGCTGGGACTACAGGCGCCCACCACCACGCCCGGCTAATGTTTTGTATTTTTTAGTAGAGACGGGGTTTCACCGTGTTAGGCAGGATGGTCTCGATCTCCTGACCTCGTGATCCGCCCGTCTCAGCCTCCCAAAGTGCTGGGATTACAGGCTTGAGCCACCGCGCCTGGCCGAAAGTAATGTTCTTATTAGTGCAATGAACTTGTTCTTTGTCCAGTGAAGGTCATATATAAAATGGTAGAAATCAAAGAAGAAAGTGACTGCAGTGATGGAGGCTGTGCCATGTTTCCTAAGGAATAAATAAAACTCTTTCAGAAAATCAAAGAAAGATATTTGGGGATCAAATAAAGTGGAACCAAGAGTTTTCAACAATAGGATAATCGAGTTTCTTTTTTTTAAAAAAAGTATATATATATTTTTTCTTTCTTCCTTTCTTTTTTTTTTGCTGTGACACAGCCTCAGGAGGTCCTGAGGGCATGTGCCCTGTATAATAAAGTTTCTGTTGAATTTTTCTGGCTGCAGATTTAGCCATCACCAACATCCAAGAAAGATATTTATAATTACTTCCTCATGGCTTATCTTACTAGCATTTATCTCTGTGGCACAAGTGAAAAGTTATCACTTAGAATAATGCATCTCTAGCCAGTTGTCCTGACTTTCAGGAAATAACCTAGAATGAATTTGGATCTATATCCCTGAGTATATTTAGAAAACATAAAAATAAGAATATGAAAGGAGTAAAATACATAAAGAAGGGCTGATCAGAAAGCCCAAATGCCAGTTGAGTGAAGTGGCTGAATAGAAGGAACTTACTTATTTTTGAGACAGAGTTTCACTCTTGTTGCCCAGGCTGGAGTGCAGTGGCACTACCTTGGCTCACTGCAACCTCTGCCTCCTAGGTTCAAGCGATTCTCCTGCCTCAGCCTCCCGAGTAGCTGGGATTGCAGGCATGCGCCACTGCACCCAGCTAATTTTTTGTGTTTTTAGTAGAGATGTGGTTTCACCATGTTGGCCAGGATGGTCTCCAACTCCTGACCTCATGTGATCCACCTGCCTTGGCCTCCCAAAATGCTAGGATTATAGGCGTGAGCCACCACTCTCGGCGGAACTTACTTTTCAAAGAGGAAGCAACTGCCTCCTAATAAAGTGAGTGCCCTGGATAGAGTGTAAAATCCTGTAGAGTGAAACAGTCACAGTCGGTGAAAGTTATTCAGTCAAATCGTGTCCTTCCTGATAATTTATGAGCTGTTATAATTCTCATAAAAGTTTTTAAATGGAGACTTTCCTCTAGATTGATAAACTTTCTCATGGCTGTATTGAAATATTTTTATTAGATTATTTAGTCTTAGTTTAGATTTTCTAAGTTCACAGAGGTTTGGAATCTATAAGTTAATATAAGATTATTTTAATCTTTTTATTTTGAAAAGAAATGTGAATTATATTTTTTATTAGAATTTATTCAGATAGATCAGTCACTGTTTTCCTTCTTATTCCTTCTTATTGGTAAGTGCTTCTCTCCTCCCATCTGACTATGGTTACTGAACAGAATATCTTTCTTTGTCTGCTCCCTCAGACTGCCTGAGGGAGTGATTGAACTTACCTGAGCAGAAGGTGTGATCCCTGGTTTTCTCGAGCCTGCTTTAGTTTCAGTTAGAAAGATAATGTAAGTTAAAAGTGCCAGCAACATAGATAATCTAAATGAGCAAAATGTGCTCCTCCTCCTGATAAATGTTATTGGAAAAATGAAGAATTAAGAGAATGAAACATGTTTGAGGCTTAGAAGATGGGATGAAGGGTTTCGTATAAGAATAAGAATCTGGCCGGGCGCGGTGGCTCAAGCCTGTAATCCCAGCACTTTGGGAGGCCGAGACGGGCGGATCACGAGGTCAGGAGATCGAGACCATCCTGGCTAACACGGTGAAACCCCGTCTCTACTAAAAAAAAATACAAAAAACTAGCCGGGCGAGGTGGCGGGCGCCTGTAGTCCCAGCTACTCGGGAGGCTGAGGCAGGAGAATGGCATGAACCCGAGAGGAGGAGCTTGCAGTGAGCTGAGATCCAGCCACTGCACTCCAGCCTGGGTGACAGAGCAAGACTCCATCTCAAAAAAAAAAAAAAAAGAAAAAGAAAAAGAAAAAAAGAATAAGAATCTTGTAGGTGCAGTCAATTTGGTGGCGAGTTTTCAAACATTGGAAAATCTATCCGAGAAACTTTTCAGTATTATGTATTATTACAGTATTTTGATACAGCTAAAAAAAATTAAGTCATTATTGCTACTATTAACATTTATTTAGGCTGGGTGTGGTGGCTTACGCCTGTAATCCCAGCACTTTGGGAGGCTGAGGTAGGGGGATCATTTGAGCCCAGGATTTTGAGACCAGCCTTGGCAACTTGGCAAAATCCTGTCTGTATAAAAAATAGAAAAATTAGCCGAGCGAGGTGGTATACTCCTCTAGTCTTAGCTGCTTGGGAGGCTGGAGTGGGAGGATTGCTAGAGCTTAGGATGTTGGGGCTTCATTGAGCCTTGATTGCTGCCGCTGCAGTCTAGCCTGGGTGACAGAGTGAGACGCTGTCTCAAAAAACCAAAACAACAAAACAAAAACAAAAACACCCCTCACACACAGTTATTTAGTAGTTTTAGGATTCCGCACATATTTTTTCCTTTAATTTTAGTGACCACCCTGAGAGTTAAGTGGGCTGCTTTATTAACATCATTCCTGTATTGCCAGCAAGGAGCCACTAAAAATCATTCTTTTTGGTGGCAGAACAAGGACTTGATCCCAGTTCCTTCTGATTCCAGGGAAAACATGTAGGCTTTAGCATTTTTTGTAGTATAACCAGCACCTGCCAGCAATTACGAGACTTGGTTTCTTATTCAAGTTCTGCTTGTGATCTTGGAGAATACTTTTGTTAGAAGATTCATTGGCTTTCTTTCCCCCACTTTAAAAAATTGACACAAGGCCGGGCGCGGTGGCTCAAGCCTGTAATCCCAGCACTTTGGGAGGCCCAGACGGGCGGATCACGAGGTCAGGAGATTGAGACCATCCTGCCTAACACGGTGAAACCCCGTCTCCACTAAAAATACAAAAACTAGCTGGGCGAGGTGGCGGGCGCCTGTAGTCTCAGCTACTGGGGAGGCTGAGGCAGGAGAATGGCGTAAACCCGGGAGGCGGAGTTTGCAGTGAGCTGAGATCCGGCCACTGCACTCCAGTCCTGGCGACAGAGCAAGACTCCGCCTCAAAAAAAAAAAAAAAAAAAATTGACACAAACTATATATATTCAGGGTATACAGTGTAATGATTTTATGTACAGGTACATCCTGTCCTGATTCCCGTAGTCAAGTTAATTAAAAACCATAAACATATAACACCCATAGTTAACCATTGTGTGTGCCTGTTGTGTGCATGAGTGTGGTGAAGACACTTAAAATCTGTTCTTTTACCAATTTCAAGTAAACAATACAGTATTAATAACAGTAGCCACCATGCTGTACATTAGATCCTCGAACTTACTCATCTCATTAGCAGAAGGTTCGTGCCCTTTGACCAATATCTCTCTCACCCTAGTCCCTGGCAACTGCTGTCCTACTTTCTGCTTCTGTGAGTTTTTGACTGTTTTTGTTCCACATATAAGTGAGACAGTATTGTCTTTCTGGTTCTAGCTTATTTCAGTTGATGAGTTGATTTCTAAAGGCATTTCAGCTTTCTTTATATAGAGAGGCACACCCACACCCTGATTTTGAAACCTTGGAGTTTGACATACTGATCTAAGCCAAGTGGTAATATTGAAATTCTTTTTTTCCAGAATGTTATAGTTCTGTTGTCCTCTATCTTGCCCTAAGAATTTAGACCACAAGAATTTCTTCCATGCCTATGAATAATATTTCAGTTCTTAGAACTTCCATCCATTCAATAGGCATAGACTCTTTTTTTTTTGAGACAGAGTCTCGCTCTGTCGCCCAGGCTGGAGTGCAGTGGCGCAAGCTTCACTCACTGCAAGGTCCGCCTCCTGGGTTCACGCCATTCTTCTATCTCAGCCTCCCGAGTAGCTGGGACTACAGGCGCCCGCCACCACACCTGGCTAATTTTTTATGTTTTTAGTAGAGACGGGGTTTCACCTTATTAGCCAGGATGGTCTCGATCTCCTGACCTTATGATCCGCCCACCTTGGCCTCCCAAAGTGCTAGGATTACAGGCGTGAGCCACCGCGCCCGGCCTGGCATAGACTCTTATAGGTCAGAAAATTATTCATTAAGTGCCTTGACACATATTGCCTTGCATAGTCCATGGATGGTAGTTAGAAAGATTTAGCAAAACAGTATGTGTAAAAGTGTCTAGAAGCACAGTTCCTGGCATATTTCCATTTCTAGTGTGTAAGCTATGAAATTATGGCTCAGACATGTGCTATGACTTGCTTAGATTTACATTGCCATTAAGCACCAGCACCAAGGGGGAGAGTTGGGTCTTTAAACTCCAAAGCCTTTTTTTTGTCACTTCACCAGAGTATCTCACCAGCAACTTAGCTGTTTACTTTAAGTAAATAATAATTGTCCTGGAAACAATTATTACTGGTCCGAAAGAACACTGAGGACATTAGATTAACACAAATCTGTTACTAGGAATTCAAAAGCAACTTAGCTATGTCCTCATGTCAGGTGCTTAGTAATCTTTTCATATAAAGAAGAGCACAATGGAATTTGCCATCTTTTATGGTAGTTACTAAGGTTGTTAGTAATGATATCCAGTGAATTATTAGAGGAATAGTTTAAATTTCACTTACAAGTATTGTTAGGCCTCTGTGTATAGTGTGGACCAACTCTATATGCATGTTCTCTTATATTTCAGTAAGCACATGCTTTGTTTAGGGATTTTAAAAAACATTATTATTATTAGTAGTAGTAGTAGTAGTATTAGTAGTATTATTATTATTATTTGAGACCGACCGAGTCTTACTCTGTTGCTCAGGCTGGAGTGTAGTGGCATGATACTGGCTCACTGTAACGTTTGCCTCCCAGGTTCAAGCAATACTCCTGCCTCAGCCTCCCTAGTAGCTGGGATTATAGGTGCCTGCCACCACGCCTGGCTAATTAAAAACATTATTTTTACATCTTGAAAAATACATTTAAACCTCTAAGATTTGAAAATATTAGGTTATTTATTTATTCTTTTCTTCCCAGCCAACTTTACTGAGGTATGAATGATGAATAATTGTGTAGCTAAATCTATATCTATCTTTCTATCAACAATCATCTATCTATCTGTCAATCAGTCATCTATCTATCTGATAAACAACATGACTTTTTGGAGACAGTGTCTCACACTGTCAGCCTTGACCTCCCAGGCTCGAGATTTTCCCACCTCAGCCTCAGTGGGACCACAGGCACATATTACCAGGCCTGGCTAGTTCAAAAAATTTTTTTTGGTAGAGACGGGTCTCCCTGTGTTGCCTAGGCTGGTCTCAAATTCCTGGGCTCAAGCAATCCTCCCGCCTTGGCTTCCCAAAGTGCTGAGATTACAAGCATGAGCCACCTCACCTGGCTACATTTTGATATATGTGCACATTGTGAAACCATTACCATAGTCAGGCTAACATATCCATCACCTCAGCTGGTTACATAGGCTCTGTCACCCAGGCTGGAGTGCAGTGGTGTGATCTCGGCTCACTGCAACCTCTGCCCCCTGGGTTCAAGCAGTTCTTCTGCTTCAGCCTCTCTAGTAGCTGGGATTACAGGCATGTGCCACCACACGCAGCTAATTTTTGTATTTTTAGTAGAGATGGGGTTTCGCCATGTTGGCCAGGCTGATCTCAAACTCCTGACCTCAGGTGATCCGCTTGCCTTGGGCTCCCAAAGTACTGGGATTACAGTTGTGAGCCACTGTGCCCAGCCCTTCTCTCTCTCTCTTTTTTTTTTTTTTTGTTGAGCTAGTTATCTTTTTAAAAATTTTGTATTGGCTGGGTGTGTTGGCTCATGCCTGTAATCCCAGCATTTTGGGAGGCAGAGGCAGGCAGATCACATGGTGAGGAGTTTAAGACCAGCCTGGCCAACATGGTGAAACCCTGTTTCTAGTAAAAATACAAAAATTACTTGGCGTGGTGGCATGCGCCTGTAGTCCCAGCTACTCAGGAGGCTGGGGCAGAAGAATCATTTGAACCTGGAAGGTGGAGGTTGCTGTGAGTTGAGATCGCACCGTTGCACTCTAGCTTGGGCAATAAGAGCGAAACTCTGTCTCAAAAAATATATATATATTGTGGCAAGAACACTTGAGATCTACTCTCTCAGCAAAAATCAAGTATTCAGTACATTGTGTCCAGAACTTACCATATAACTGAAAATTTATACCTATTGACCACCATACCTTTTCATTCACCCCCCAGTCCCATAACAGTTCAACTCTTTTTTTTAAATAGATTCTGTAGAGGCCAGCCACTGTGGCTCACGCCTGTAATCCCAGCACTTTGGGAGGCCAAGGCAGGCGGATCACCTGAAGTCAGGAGATCGACACCATCCTGGCCAACATGGTGAAATCCCATCTCTATTAAAAATTAAAAAATTAGCCAGGTGTGATGGCGGGCGCCTGTAATCCCAGCTACTTGGGAGGCTGAGGCCGGAGAATTGCTAGAACCCGGGAGTCGGAGGCTGCAGTGAGCTCCGCAGGCTGAGATTGCACCACTGTATTCCAGCCTGGTGACAGAGGGAGACTCCATCTCAAAAAAAACAAAAAACAAACGGTATGCAGTGGCTCACGCCGGTAATCCCAGCACTTTGGGAGGCCGAGGCAGGAGGATCACGAGGTCAGGAGATTAAGACCATCCTGGCTAACATGGTGAAACCCCGTCTCTACTGAAAATACAAAAAATGAGCTGGGCATGGGGGTGGGCGCCTGTAGTCCCAGCTACTTGGGAGTCTGAGGCAGGAGAATGGCGTGAACCCGGGAGGCGGAGCTTGCAGTGAGCCGAGATCGGGCCACTGCACTCCAGCCTGGGCGACAGTGTGAGACTCTGTCTCAAAAAAATAAATAAAGATTCCATATATAAGTGAGAAGACATCGTATTTGTCTTTCTGTATCTGGCTTATTTCACTTAGCATGTACTTCAAGTTCATTCATGTTGTTGTAAATGACAGGATTTTCTTTGTTTTTAAGGCTGAATAATCTTCCATTCTATATGTGTCTATATGCCACATTTTCTTTATCTGTTGACAGCATGTTTCTACAT
The DNA here is from genome assembly GCF_002776525.5 of Piliocolobus tephrosceles. Taxonomy (NCBI): domain Eukaryota; kingdom Metazoa; phylum Chordata; class Mammalia; order Primates; family Cercopithecidae; genus Piliocolobus; species Piliocolobus tephrosceles. Next base: position 44,134,139 of record NC_045448.1, on the reverse strand, counting down.
CTTGGGTACTGTGAATAATGCTGGAATGAACAAATGTTTCTTTGAGATAATGATTTTATTTCCTTTGGACATATGCTCAGAAGTGGGATTGTTGGTAGTTCTACTTTTAAGTTTTTCAGGAATCTCCATACTCTCCCACCAGCAGTAGACCAGGGTTCCCTTTCTGTATATCCTCACCACTGTGTAATCGCTTTTGACTCTTTGATAGTAGCCATTCTGACAGGTATAAGGTGATATTTCATTGTGGCTTAAATTTGCATTTCCCTGATGATTAGTAATGTTGAGCCTCTTTTCATAAGACTGTTGGCCGTTTTGATGTCTTTGGAAAAATGTGTATTCAGATCCTTTGCCCATTTGTTAATTGAATTATTTGGGGTTTTTTTTTTTTTTTTTTTTTTGCTATTGAATTGTTTGAGTTCCTTATTATGTATTTTAGATATTAGCCCCTTATCAGATACATGGTTTGCGAATATTTTCTCCTATTCCATAGGTCGCCTTTTCATTTTATTGTTTCCTTTACCGTGCAGAAGCTTTTTAGTTACATGTGGTTCCACTTCACTGTTTTTGTTTTTGTTGTCTGCATTTTGGTCTCAAATCCAAAAAGTCGTTGTCAAGGCCAGTGTTTTCTTCCAGGAGTTTTATGGTTTAAAGTTTAAGTCTTTAATCTATTTTGAGTTGATTTTTGTGTATTGTATAAGATAAGGGTCCAGGCTGGGTGTGGTGGCTCATGCCTGTAATCTCAACACTTTGGGAGGCCGAGGCGGGTGGATCACGAGGTCAGGAGTTCAAGACGAGCCTGACCAACATGGTGAAACCCCATCTCTAGGTTCATGAGGTCAGGAGTTCCAGACCAGCCTGACCAAGATGGTGAAACCCCATCTCTACTAGAAATACAAAAACTAGCTGGACGTGGTGACATGCGCCTGTAATCCCAGCTACTCTGGAGGCTGAGGCAGGAGAACTGCTTGAACCCAGGAGGCGGAGGTTGTAGTGAGCCGAGATTACACCCCTGCACTCCAGCTTGGGTGACCGAGCAATATTCTGTCTCAGAAAAAAGACAGGGTCTTGCTATGTTGTCCAGACTGGACTTAAACTCCTGGGCTCAAGCAGTCCTGCAACAGCCTCCTGAATAGCTGAAACTATAGGTGTACACCACTGTCTGTAGCTCCAACACTATTTATTGGTGCCTATGTCAAAATTAGTTGATTATATGTGTGTGGGTTTATTTTTAGATTCTTTGTTCTATTGCATTGGTCTATTTGTTTTTAGGCCAGTAGTAGGTAATTTTATATATGATGAACTGTTTAAAGTTAAAATACTCTGATTTATAACCTAAATTAAAAAGAATTATACCTAGTTTTTTTTTTTTAACATAATCTAAATTTTATCTAAAAGAAATGTGCAGGTATTTATAATGTAGTTAGACTTGCCTGTGTCTTTCTGTACTTAGTGGGAATTTGCTCTCAATTATTTGTGCTAGAGTTCATCATGTAACAAATTTGATAGAAGTGTAATTTTTCTCTAGGTGTCTAGTAGGCCAGAAACAGGGACTTTTAGGGGGAGTTTTAATAATGTGAAAGTAATGAACCCAAAGATAAGTAAGTTTTTAAAAGGAAAAATAAGAATGTTCTTTCTTTTTATTAAACTGTAGCCTCTGTCAAATTAGGTGATACTTGAGTAACCTGACAGTTGTCTAGAATTAAGTGGATCTATTTGAAACTCACTGTAGCTCTGAAAACATGAAATGACTTAATTTGTAAGAAGTTATTAAAAGAGATTTTTGTGAGTGGGAAATGGAGGAAACAACTTACTAGATTTTTAAGTTAGTTTTAAATAGACAATAATTCATTAGAATAAATTGTTTGCTGTTTTTCATTCTTATATTGTAAAATATGAGATCAGAAGTTAGTAACAATTAGGGAACTTTTTACATAAGTACTTAATTGAAGACATGTTTTGAAACCACTCAGTTCTCTTTGCAGCATTTATTCTGGCCAAGTTTTTTTGTACAAGTCCATCATTGCTCTGTAATAGCAATGTTGTATTATAGTCACTGTTGGGGTGCTGGAAACGTTGGACACATTGGTTAATTGTTTTATATTTCTTTATGCTTATAATTTCAGGGATACTTTCTTGAAATTCACTGTTTCATAGAGGGGGATGAAGAAAGGAGGAGTTAATTTTTTTATCATTATATCTCACAGTTCTGTTGCTTTTCTGCCTTTTAGACAAACAAATTGCTGAGTAATTTTCTTACATTATGATTCAAAAAATAATTGAACTGAACTTACTGATCTTTTGTTACTTTGTTCTAAGTTCTTCATCTCTGTGCTTCTACATTTTATGTGTTAGGTATAATTGAAGTCCTGAAAGGAATGCAAGAATTGGGAGTACATCCTGATCAGGAAACATATGTAGATTATGTGATTCCATGCTTCAATAGTGTAAAGTCAGCACGTGCCATTTTGCAGGTGAGTACAAGTGTGGTTTTAATTTAATAATTGAAGAGAGTGTCTTTCCTCCTTAGTGTTTAGTGGTCACACACAAAAATGTCATTGAACTGAGGACTCAAAATGGTCAAATCTGTATACAATTTTCTTTTTTTCTTTTTGAGACGGAGTTTCGCTCTCGTTGCCCAGGCAGGAGTGCAATGGCACAATCTGGGCTCACTGCAACCTCTGCCTCCTGGATTCAAGCAATTCTTCTGCCTCAGCCTCCCGAGTAGCTGGGATTACAGGATGCGCCACCATGCCCGGCTAATTTTCTGTTTTTAGTAGAGACAGCGTTTCTCCATGTTGGTCAGGCTGGACTCAAACTCCTGACCTCAGGTGATCCGCCTGCCTCGGCCTCTCAAAGTGCTGGGATTACAGGTGTGAGCCACTGCGCCTGGCCCTGCATACAATTTTCTAAAGCTTTGTAAAAAATATTCGTTGGTATAACATTTATAGCGGTCAAAACTCAAAAAGACAAAGCAGCCTTTTTCTTGTGTATTAAAAAGACAATATGCCAATATCGGGAAAAATTAAAACAATATTAACTCCTGATCCTGCCCTGAAATGCACCTGCAATTTTCATTTATAAATTAGATTTTATTTTATTTTATTAAAGAAACAGGGGTTTCAGTATGTTATCCAGGCTGGTCTTGAACTCTGGACTTAAGCAATCATCCTGTCTCAGCCTCTTGAGTAGCTGGGATCATAGGCACATGTCACTGTACCCTGCTTCAGTTTTCACTTTTTGAATATTATTTTTCACTTCCCTATTAATTTTCATAAAATGTGCACTAATAGTATATATACTAGTCTCTCTCTCTCTCTGTCTGTCTGTCTTTTTTTTTTTTTTTTTTTTTTAAACTCCAAACCTTTGTTTTCCTACCAAATACTTCTGGTCCCTACCAGAGTAGGCAAGCTGTTGATAAAGAGGCACATGAAGATGTTGATTGGGACAGTGCATTGGATTAGCAAAGGCTGCATTTTCCACTTTCAAAACAGAATGCTTAGCACTGAATATATGAGTTACAGAAACAAAACAAAAAGTGCTTTGCAATTAGGAACAAGATGGCAGAGCACCTAATACTTAATAAGCAACATGTTGTTTAAAAGAGGTTTCCTATACAGTCATTCATATAATACCTTGATTTTTCTAATAATGTTAGAGTGTTTCTTTCATTAAAATAATTATATAATTACAGTCTTCTGAAGTGTTAGGGTTTATATCTTCAGTGTCTTCACCTCTTTCCCTAAGTTCTTAGTGGGGTATGTTGAGCCTGTACTATACATACTTTACTGTTAAAAAATTTTTTTAAGTAACTTTCCCACATATTCTTACTTTTTCAGATGTTCTGTTTCTTTGCAGAAATATAGCCCCCAGATCCAGTGTCTTCTTGGTTACTGCTTTGGCTTTCTCATTAGTGACTTAGGGAACAGCAGATCTAATTTGGAAACTTATCCCAAATTTGGTTACATTTCATTGTCATCTCAACTGTCTTGCCTTCATTGCTGGAATTTCAGTAGTATTGAGTGTTTTGGGCTTGAAAACAACTACTCTGTTAAGTGCTTAATAGAACCCACAGTATTGATCTGCTTTTTTTCTTTTTTCTTTTTCTTTTTTTTTTTTTTTTTTGAGGCAGAGTCTCGCTCTGTCACCCAGGCTAGAGTGCAGTGATGCGACCTGGGCTCACTGCAACTTCCTCTGCCTACCGGGTTCAAATGGTTCTTCTGCCTCAGCCTCCCAAGTAGCTGGGATTACAAGCACCCACCACCACACCCGGCTAATTTTTGTATTTTTAGTAGAGATGGGATTTTACCATGTTGGCCAGGCTGGTCTCAAACTTCTAATCTTAGGTGATCAGCCTGCCTAGGCCTCCCAAAGTGCTGGCATTACAGGTGTGAGCCACTGCGCCCGGCCTGATAATATCTTTTGTCTTCAGCTGTACATTAAAAAGTACATTTTTTCATCAGTTTTCAGAAATTACATAATAAATGTTTGTTGATAAATGAGAGAATACGAGTAAGTGGTAGGGCTGTACAAGCTGTCCATAGTTCCTTGAGATAGTCATTGCTAAGCATGTATATTCTTTCAGATGTATAATAGGCTGGAGAAATCTCTTCTAGCAAAAAATTATACTGTTCATATTATCAAGCAACTCTTATTATACTGTTCCTATTACCCACCTAACTTGACAGAGGCTACAGTTTAATAAAAAGAAAGAACATTCTTATTTTCCTTTTAAAAACATACTTCTCTTTGGCGTCATTACTTTCAAACTCCCCCTAAAAGTCTCTGTTTCTGGCCTACTAGAGACCTGAAGGAAAATTACATTTCTCTCATATTTGTTTCATGATGAAGTCTTTTTCGTTTGACACCTTTTCATAACAGTATTTAATTCCACAAAATATATTTTATGTTTGTATGCTGTTTCATTGTATGGGTATGCCATAATTTATTTTTTATCATTGCTTATTGCTGATTAGGTGGTTTTTTTTAAATATACTATAATAAAATGATTCAATAAATGTATTTGAGCTCAGTTTTGACTCATATATTTAAATTGTTAAGTGATGTTGGGACAAGTGATGAGCCTCTCTGAGTTAAATTAAATTAAATTTGATCCTGGCCAAACTGTATGCCCCAGAATATTTTAGATTAATCCATTGAATTTTTGTTTTATCTTAAATGGGAGAATTGTTCTAGTATCCTCAGTAGTAAACTTATCCCAGAAGTAAGGCCCTCTAAAGGCATCAGATCATCTGTATTTGAAGATAAGCATTTAATTTGGAATGTTGGAATGTCGTCTTTAAATTTTTGCTAAAATTTAATTTCTGAGCTTATGTATTTTTCTAGAAAATCAGAGAATATGGTGATTCAAAGAATCAGGAAAACAAGAACTTTGGCATATCAAAATATTGTTAGCTGAGATGTATTCTCATTGATATATGCTTTATCTCCAGGAAAATGGATGTCTGTCTGATAGTGATACATTTTCTCAAGCTGAATTGAGAAGCGAAGCAGTAAATGGGAACTTAGACTTTGTATTATCATTTTGTAAGTATGCAACATTAGCAGTAAACTTGATAGATTTAGTTACTATTGAGGGCATGCAGGGTGGTTCATGCAATGAAAGCAAGGAAGGTTTTATATGTTTTGTTAAAGCCAGACTGATAAAATGGTTTATGAGCTGAACTTGTGGATAATTTGGAAGTAATTTTAATGTTGTAAGGACATTGAATATTTTATGTAATATGGTGTTAGACTGAAGGCTGGACTGGAGATCCTGAAGACGTGGATATTCTTTATAATTTGGCCACCGATTATGTGATGTAGAAGAAGTCTTCTAACCTCTTTGCTTCACTTTTTAGGGTAGTACTACCCAACTCCTGGGAGTTGTGAAAATCAAATGTGATATTGTTTCTGAAGTGTTTTTTAAACTAACATCTATTACAAAGACTTCTAGTCTTCATTAACAAAAACACAGCAAATGTTTACTAAACATTTTTAAATGCTAGGGTGCTTTATCATGCTTATCACATGTAAATAAAATTATCTCCATTGATAGATGACTAAAGGCATAGAGAAGTTAAATGATTTGCCCAAGGTTAGTGATTTGAACCAGAAGTAAGATGTTCAGACTTTAACTTTGTTCTTTTCACCATACTGCACTTTATTTTATTTTATTTATTTGTGAGACACAGTCTCACTCTGTCAGTTAGGCTGGAATGCAGTGGCGTAAACTTGGCTCGCTGCATCCTCCGCCTCCTGGGTTCAAGCGATTCTCCTGCCTCAGCCTCCCAAGTAGCTGGGATTATAGGCACGTGTCACCATGCCTAGTTAATTTTTTGTATTTTTAGTGGAGACAAGGTTTCACCTTGTTGGGTAGGCTGGTCTCGAACTCCTGATCACAAGTGATCCACCTGCCTCAGCCTCCCAAAGTGCTGGGATTACAGGTGTGAGCCACTGCGCCTGACCTGCATTTTATTTTTAATTAATAAATAAGACGTTCTTAAGAGACCTAATTTTTTATTTTTTTATTTTTTTATTTTTATTTTTTGAGATGGAGTCTCGCTCTGTCGCCAGGGCTGGAGTGCAGTGGCCGGATCTCAGCTCACTGCAAGCTCCGCCTCCCAGGTTTACGCCATTCTCCTGCCTCAGCCTCCCGAGTAGCTGGGACTACAGGCGTCCGCCACCTCGCCCGGCTAGCTTTTTGTATTTTTTAGTACAGATGGGGTTTCACCGTGTTAGCCAGGATGGTCTCGAACTCCTGACCTCGTGATCCGCCCGTTTCGGCCTCCCAAAGTGCTGGGATTACAGGCTTGAGCCACTGCGCCCGGTGAGACGTTATTTTTTAACATGTCCATGGTGTTGCTTGACAGTTTTTCAGATCTTCTGAGAAATATGCCATTTACAAACAAAACACAGACATACATTAACTTTTAGCTCCCTAAAATGTTAACAGTTAAGCTCTCATTAATGTTATATTCAAATTGTATAGGTGGAAGCTTTATACAAACCGGGTTATTGGTATGTATTACTTGTGAATATCACTTAAAATATTTGTTGTAATATTGTAAGGGAAAGGCAAAGTGTCCAGTATGAAAAATGGTGACTGTTGTAGTTATTTGAGTTAAATACTGAGTATTATTGCTGGCTGCTATCTGAGTGTATTGATTTTGCCTTCCACTCTGTATAATACATAGATTTTCCATACTGACAAGCAAGGAATCTGGGCTCACGAGGTGGATCCACGAGAGCTGCCTTTTCCTTTTATCATATCATCCATTCCACTTCGTTGTCAACCTCTTGATTTTTCTGGCTTGTTTGTTGCTAAGGAAACTAGATGCTTTTTGTCAGCAGCCTTCCAGCTGAGATGTTTCTAGTCACCTTTTTAATGAATAAAAACTTGACAGTATTCTGTAGAATACTATTTTGAATAGTATAAAAATGAATTTTCAAGAGGTTGTTTATTAGATTTGAAAAAGAAAAATGCCAAGAAGTTTGCCAAGTATTTGAGCTTTTCCTGTCAGTGCCTTCCCTTCTAGCTTTGATTTCCAAGTCTTTGAAGAGCTGTTCATTCTATAATTGCTGGTATGTGCTTTAGGCAGCTCTTAGGAATGCACTACTGGTTACTACCTCACAGGAAATGTCAGGTAGTAAAGAAGAGTAAATGGGTTATCTTGATTACATTTTGTAGTAGTAGAGAACATTTTCCTACTTGTTTTTGTAGGCATGGAAAATTAATTTGATCATATAAAATTCAAAGTTGCTAAGAAGCATGTGGTTGTGTTCCCTTTAAAATTCCTTGAGTGACTCAGTGCAGGTCATTTTAAAAATGACTTAGATTTTCAAATGCTGTAAAAGCACTGAGAAACTTAGGCTCCTTGTTCAGGGAATATAGCAGCTGATTTAAAACAATTCTCCTTACGTGTGTGGGTTAATTTGTTACTTTTGGGGAGATGAACACTGAAAATGGACCATGACTTTTCCCATGGGATTTTTCTTTAATGAAACCGGGTATCTTAACCTTCACTTAAACTGTATTTATTGTCTTCAGAATTTGCTTCTACTATGAATTCCTCTCTAATCCCATCCTTTTTGTATTATTCAATAGCCACAGTACCGTTATAGTGAAAGATTAACTCAATTACTTATAACATGGTTCCATTTTAATACAATTGCAGGGAAAAATAAATTCAGGGAATGCTTCCTGTGATCTCATCCCTTGCTAGTTTGGCAACGGTTATGTGAAGAGTCAGTGTAAGGTGTGATTCTTACACAATTTAAATCAGGCTTATAATGTCAGCATTGAAACATACAAGGTTGTAGACTGTTGAATGTCAAAATGAGTAGTAGAGCAAACAAATACTCAGAAAAGTGAAAGATCAATGTAAGTCAATTACATAACAGACATGTGACCTGTTTTATTATTACTTTAGGTGGTTAGTCTTCTGTGAGTGCAGGTCCTTGATCATAGTGAAAAATGAAATGAGAAAGTATGAATGGTTCAACAGAACCCAACACCTCTCTGAGAAAAGAATTTTTCCTCTCGTCTGTTATTTAAAGAACAAAAGTCCTGTAGGGTATTACAGTCTCTCTCTTCATGGTGCCACCATGTCCAACAACATACAGCCTCAGTATGTGTACCAGGCTGACTCTGAGTCTGCTGTTATATTAGTAATTGCCATTTATAGGAAAAGATATTTATAAATTAATTAGTTGTATATATTCATGAAATTTAAAAATACATTAAAAGGATAGCTTATATTGCAGATATATATTACTGCATTGTTTAATTTTGTATGAAAACATTTTTTATTTTTTAAATACAATTTCCAAAATGAAAACTAAAAGGTATTGATATAAATATGTTTTCAGTTTGATAATGCAGGGTTTTTTAATTTGTTCTGAGATTTAATGATGGTCATTTTCTTTTGCAGTGGAATCAAATACATTGCCTCTCTCGCTGCAGTCTATAAGAAGTAGCCTACTGCTAGGCTTTAGGAGGTAAGATGATCAACTTAAATGTTCCTTGCCTGAATATGGACTGAATTCTCCTGTCCTTTTGACTTACTGCATGTGGAAAAATACAGATATTTTTATCTTTCAGTGTACATTCAGTTTACCTGAAATAACCTTTGCCTATTTAATTTTTCCTTTTAAGTCATTGAATTAAATTTAGGTAGCTTTGTATCATCTTTTCCAAGAAATACATATAGGTTTGGTAAAGATCCTGTTTCCAGGAAGAAAGTCCTGTTTCAAAATGGCAAGTTGGAGTTACAGACAAATTTGCATATGTATGTTCAGCTTATTGTTTGAGCATTTAATTACAAGGTGACTTTTATTCAGTGAAGTATCATTCTTCCCTTCTGTGTGCTCAGAGAATGTTAATGACCTTGTCCTTCCAATTTTGTTATTTTGAAAATAGATAAACATAAAAACTGAAAGAATAGTGAAAGGAAATACTCCCGTACTACCCTTTTTTATCTGATTTATTTTTTTGAGACGGAGTCTTGCTTTGTCGCCCAGGCTGTGATGGAGTGGTGTGATCCCAGCTCACTGCAACTTCTGCCTCCTGGGTGCAGGTGATTCTCCTGCCTCAGCCTCCTGAGTAGCTGGGACTACAGGTGCCCACCACCATGCCCAGCTAAGTTTTGTATTTTTAGTAGAGGTGGAGTTTCACCATGTTGGCCAGGCTGGTCTCGAACTCCTTACCTCAAGCGATTCACCTGCCTCGGCCTCCCAAAGTGCTGGGATTATAGGCATGACCCACTGTGCCCGTCCTCTGTATTACCCTTTGTGTAGATTTGCCAGTTGTTAATATTTTGCCATGTTTACTTTCTCTCATACCCTCTTTCTCTAAACAGCAAGTACACACACACACGTTTTTTTCTTTTTGGCTGAACCACTTGAAGTTGTAGACATTATGACACTGGATCTTTCAGCATATTTCTCTTAAGAATAAAGTCATCTCTAAAATCACAACATCAGTATCACTCTTTAAAAATCAACAATACTGTACCACCATCTGATATATGTAGTCCATGTTCAGATTTTCCCACTTTAACAAGTTTCCTTTATAGATGTTTCACTTTTTGACTGAGGAGTCAATTAAATTGATGCATTGGATTTGATTGCTGCATCTCTTTATTATCTTAATTCAGAACAATTTCCTTACCTTTTTTGTTTGTTTTTTAATAACTCTGGCTTTTTTTTTTGAAGCGCCTAGGCTGGAATGTCTCTTCCACATTTTGTATTTTTCTGATTTTTGTTTTTCCCCATCATGAGACTCAGATTAAGCATTTTTAGCAAGAATACTCCATAGGTGATGGGCACATCTTATATTATATCACATCAACAGATATAAAGGCAGGCGTGCAATAATGATGCCATCACCTAAGTTTGATCACTTGGTTAAGATGGTGATTCCCACATCTCTCTTGCAGAGGCACTTCATCCAGTTTGTAATTACTAAGAATACTATGGGGTGATAATTTGAGACTGTGTCTACCCTGTTTTTCCATTACTTTTCCGTCCTTGGTTTTAGCAGCCATGGGTAATCTTTGTTGAATTAGTTATTGGTAGTTAATACAAGGATGAGTTTCTTTTTTTGAGATAAGGTCTTGCTCTGTCCCCAAGCAAGGCTGGAGTGCAGTGGTGCAATCACAACCTACTGCAGCATTTACCTCCCGGGCTCAAGCGATCCTCACATCTTACCCTCCTGAGCAGCTGGGACTAGGGGCGCGTGCCACCATGCCTGGCTGAGTTTTAAAATTTTTTTGTGGTGATGGGATCTCACTGTGTTGCCCACGCTGTTCTGTTGAGAGAAGCAATATAGCACAGTGATTCATAATTTTCTTTTCTTTTCTTTTTTTTTTTTTTTGAGACAGAATCTTGCTCTGTCACCCAGGCTGCAGTGCAGTGGTACTGCAGTGGCTCATTGCAGCCTCCATCTCCTGAGCTCAAGTAATCCTCCTGCTTCAGGCTCCCATTTAGCCGAGACTACAGATGTGCACTACCACGCCCAGCTAATTTTAAATTTTTTTTTTTTTTTTTTTTGAGACGGAGCCTTGCTCTGTCGCCCAGGCTGGAGTGCAGTGGCCGAATCTCAGCTCACTGCAAGCTCTGCCTCCCAGGTTTATGCCATTCTCCTGCCTCAGCCTCCCGAGTAGCTGGGACTACAGGTGCCCGCCACCTTGCCCTGCTAGTTTTTTGTATTTTTTAGTAGAGACGGGGTTTCACCATGTTAGTCAGGATGGTCTCGATCTCCTGACCTCGTGATCCACCCGTCTCGGCCTCCCAAAGTGCTGGGATTACAGGCTTGAGCCACCGCGCCCAGCCAATTTTAAAATTTTTTTGTGGAGATGGAGTCTCACCATGTTGCCCAGGCTGGTCTTGAACTCCTGGCCTCAGGTGACCCTCCCACCTCTGCCTCCCAAAGTGCTGGGATTACAGGTGTGAGCCACTGCACCTGCCGCCCAAATCTTTTTTGATTCATTGATCCCTTTGAGAATTTGTTGAAAGCTATGGCTCAATTTTCCCCGCAAAAGATGCATATTATAAAATTATGACTATAATTTAATGGAGTTCATGAAGTACTTTCCCTCTCCCTATAAAAACCCTTATCATGGAAGCCAAATAAGAGCCTGGAGTGTATCCTTCCATGCTTTTCTCTGTATAGAAGCAGAAACTTGTAAGAGGTGTTTGAAATTTTGTTTTGTTTAAACAAAAGTAATATATCATACTTTACATACTACTCCTTATCTTTATTTTGCACTTAACAATACTTCATGAACACCTCTTGGTCTACTGATATAAATCTAAGTGTTTATTAATATCTGGAGAGGATTCCATGGTATGGCTATACCATAAATTTTCAGTCACTCCTTTATTAATGGACTCAGATTGCTTCTAATTTTTGCCACTACCAAAACAAAGTGGCACATTAAATATTATGTCCATATATGTGTGTGTGTGTGCACATGCATGCATGTGTGTGTATATGTATTATATATACATTAGTTTTTCCCCCCTCAGTGGCTAGAATGTGAAAAAGAGACATCTGTTTTCAAGAGTGTATGTATTCTTTATTTTAATAGCTACTACCATACTACTTTCCAGAAAAAGTTGTATTAGCTCATACTTAGATTAGCAATTCACACTTCTACCAGCAATGTATGAGAGTACCCACTTCCTGCAAACATACAGGTATTAGACATTGTAATGCTTTTTAATTTTGGCCTAGCTGATGGATGAGAAATGACATCTCAATGTATAATTTTCAATTTGCGTCTTCCTATTAAGCAGGGTTAGAACATACTTATTGGCCATTTGGATTTCTTCTTCTATGAAATGCCTATTTAAATTCTTTGCCAGTTTTCTACTAGGTGATACAGTTTTTCTTGTCAATTTATAAGGTGTTGCATTTGAGGGATATTTATCTATACACTATCGCATGTGAAATACATTATTTTTTTTTTTAACCTTGTTGCAGAGATGAGAGAGAAATACAAGGATAAGATCTTGGATAGTTACTGGAAGGAGTCAAAGGAGTTTGTAGTCAGTGTTGCAAGCTGCAGAGATGGAGGAGAGATAGCCCTATAGAAAGAGGGTGTTCAGTTTGGTATTTGGAAAAGTTACTGAGTTTTTTTTTCTTTTTTTTTTTTCAAAATGGAGATGAGGTTTCGCTATGTTGCCCGGGGTGCTGTCAAACTCCTGGGCTCAAGCGAACCTTCAGTGTTGGCCTCCCAAAGTACTGGGATTACAGGAATGAACCACTGGCCTGACCATTATTGAGTATCTTTAAGAGAAGAGTTGATACTATTGTTAGTGGAAGAAGCCCAGCTAGAAGCTCTGAGAATCTTGGTGTCTTTGTTTTGTTTTTAGTGATTGGATTATGTATACTATAACTGAATTTATCTATGCTTTCAGATTATTTATATTTTTATTTGAAAAGATACATTGAAAATATTGGAAAGGTTACCTTATCTTTAAACCACACCAGGCTAGGTGCTTTGCTTCTCTCCTGACTTACATCCTTTTTGGTGCTTTCCCTGTTTGTTAGCATCTAAAATTTTTAATTGATTCCTGGGTTTAAAAATAGCCACAGATTGATCATTTTTTTAACTTTCCACTTTAGAGTTAGATAAAATGTTTAAATATGTTTAACAAAGAGGACATTACCCAGGAGCCTCCCGTGTTTGCATAGTTACAAATCCATCGTTATTCTTGACATAGTAAAAATAAGTTAAGCGGATTCCTTCCAGGAACATATTTCAACATGTAGGTCCTAAAACTGTATACTGTTGATTCATTTTTCTTATTGTAGATAAAAATTTTTAGGTTGTGGTAACTTGGCATTTTTCATAAGAATATGTGCATAATTCAGAGCACTTGCGTGACTACAGGTGATTTCTTTCTTTTTCTTCTACTCCGAAAACTACTAAAAATTCAAAATGTAATTGATGTAATTGCAATTCATTATCTTGGCATTAACGTAGCCAGTGTATTTTTTTTTTTTTTGATGTCAGATTAACTAGTATATTTAAAAATCCCTTTGTCAGTATAGTTATTGAAACAGTCACCTGTTGTGCTCCTGAGGGTCCCACTGTACTCTAGCAACTTTAGAATTGGCTGAGTGACTAAGAGAAAACTTACTGGCATTGATTTACATTGCCGGTAGAGCCAGGTTTAACTACCTGCAACTCCTACAATGATTAGCTTTTTTTTTTTTTTTTTGTAACCAAATGTGTGATTTATTTTGGGAAGAAAATAATTAAAACTGAGGCCTTTTTCCAAAAAAGGGGAGAAATAACAATAGCAGATCATACCCTGGTTACAAGCTAATTACCACATCCCATACAATGTGGATGTGCTCAATGTGTATTCAATGATATGAATAACGAAGATTTGCAATTTTAAAGTCCCAAATCACTTGCCAATGTTGTAAATTCATAAATGCTGAAATAAATACTTAGAAATAAGTCTATTTTAAAAACTTTAGTCTGACAGTGTCTACAGATCAATGCAAAGATCACATACAAATAGTACAGCAAATAAATGGACATTTCTGCTAATTTCCACTTAATTTCTTCATAATATGGCTGTCTGGTGTTGCATTAGTGAAGATACTTCCTACAACTACATGGGTACCCCAGAGACTATGACGAATCACTTTACAGCATCCAAGGTCATCAACAGAGAATCCTAAATGTCGGTAGCGTTCATCAGTTTCAAAAAGAGTGTTGTTTGTATATGGTCCAAAAAATGCCAAACCAGATGATGGGTCAATAAAGTCAGCCCAATATCCCTCAGCTCAAAGAGCGTAGCAAATTTCCTTAGCACTGTTGATGAACTTTTCTAAGAGCACTTCTCTTTCAATTTCTACTTCTTCACTCCAAACAGTCATATCATTCTTAGTTTTCTGTGTTACAGTCAGAATCAGTAGTTTGTTATTAGCTACTTCTGGAAACAGTGATTCAAAATCTTTTCGCAGCAATTCTGGACATGTTTGTATTGCACACTCTACTCTGGCACTTTCAAAGTAAGTTTCTGCACTGTTAATTTCTTGTTCAACAGGTGCATCATTACCCTGAAATTCATTCACATATTGTGCCATCACAAACTCATGTCTTTCACTTGATAAAGGTTCTGCTAGAACATCAGGCAAATTTTTTTGAACCAGGCTTTTCTTCTGTGAAGCAGTCCCATTGAGGTGACAATCAAAACCTATGTTCCCAGGAAGCTGGAACCTCTGATCTTGAGGTCCGAAGAGTCCCCTAGTTTCATCAGGCCACACTGTTCGAGAGCATATATCTGGAGTTGCAGCGGCCACGTGAGACTCATCCGAACCTGACAATCCTGCAGTCGAAAAGGCTCTGGGATTGACAACCCTTTTAACTAAAAAGCAAAATCCTGGGAGATAGGAAACCAGTCTGGCTCTGTTACAAAGCACATTGGCCATCTCCACTGGAGAGGACAGTTTGCAAAATAGCTTTCCTTTGGTAAAGTTATTCCAGGTTCCACCACTGTCCCCAGCTGTCCCAGAACCAGACTCTCACAATGATTAGCTTTTAAGAGAGTCACCAAAAGTGAATCTCTTGGCAAAAATAATTGCTAAAAATGATTATTCAGAGTTAATCCAAAATCTAAAAAGTTAAAGAACATTATAATTAGATACCATAGTCACTTTAGCTAAATCTAAAGGAAATTTGGATATGTATTTCATTGTTAGAATTCACATATTGAGACTAGGGGTGCGGCTCATACCTGTATAATCCCAGCACTTTGGGATACTGAGGCTGGAGAATCAGCTTGAGTCCAGCAGTTCAAGACCAGCCTGGCTCTTTGATTTTAACCCTTTCTGCCCTCACATGTGTAAGTTGAACTTTCTGGATTGCCACCGGCATGCAGCGTGATTATTTTTCTTGCCTAACACCATATTCTTAATTTGATTTCTGTTTTACATTGGAGGAAAGAAGGTTGAATATATCTGATTTTGCTCTGCCTTAAATATTATATGAAATAAAATATTTAGTGGTTTTTTTTAAAAAACCACAGTTTAGTAGGAAATGGAAATTGAATGCATATATGTTAGTATGAGCTCTCAGAGATAACACAGAAATGTTATACAAAGAGAAGAAAGTTGGGGGAAGTGATGGGAGGAATGTACATACATACGTTAGGCAAATGGAAGAGAGGCTGTGTTTAATAAAGTTAAAGCTGGTTAAGATCACAGGCTTTTAGATATAACTCATTTAAGTCTAGGTTCTACATTTCATTTATATTTTACATGCTATGTGATCATGGCAAGCTAATTAACATTTCAGTGTCCCTGTTTTTTAGTATGTACAGTAGAAAGAAGAGTATCTAAATGGCTGTACTGCTTTGTCAATACTTTGAAAGTGTCTTTTTTTAGTAGGCCCTATCTGTGTCTTTTTTTTTTTTTTTGAGACAGTCTCACTCTGTCACCCAGGCTGGAGTGCAGTGGCCAGATCTTGGCTCACTGTAAGCTCCACCTCCCGGGTTTATGCCATTCTCCTGCCTCAGCCTCCCGAGTAGCTGGGACTACAGGTGCCCGCCACCTCGCCCAGCTAGTTTTTTGTATTTTTTAGTAGAGACGGGGTTTCACCGTGTTAGCCAGGATGGTCTTGATCTCCTGACGTCGTGATCCGCCTGTCTCGGCCTCCCAGAGTGCTGGGATTACAGGCATGAGCCACCGCGCCCTGCCTCCTGTGTCTTTAAAGGAGAATTTAAAAGTTTTGAAAATAGTATTCTCATTTAGAAACCATTTGGGGGCTATTCATAGTGCTGTATGAAATTTACAAAAGTACTGTTAGAGTTGTCCAGAGTTTGTAGACTCCTCTGTCTATAATAGCAGTAGAATGTTACTGTTCTTCATGATTTGGCAACATGTTTCTTTAAAATTCTGTTGTCCTGCTAGAAAAATCTCACTTGAAAGCTGAAATTGAATCTCAGCAGACATATGGGGTTAACCTTTTCTCCAAACTTGTTCTTCAAACAGGAAGAAAAGTGTAAATGGAATTAGGTGTAGAGAAAACAGTGTCATTTCTTAAATGCCGCTTCCTCACAAACTTCATTTGGTTGTGGGCAGAAGAGAAGACAAGAGTTTGTCTTTCTATTGTTCGTATTAGACAATGGAGACATTGAAATGTTAATTAACTTGCCACGATCACATGGTATGTAAAACATCAATAAAATGTAGAACCCTGACTTAAATGAGTTCTACCTAAAATTTGTTAGTTTATCAAATAGCAAATGCCAGAGCTCGTAGCCAAACTGCCTGGGTTCAAAATTACTTCATTATTTTATTCCTTTGGAGAACCTGGAAATTTAATTTTTTCTTTTTTATTATGAACTGTATTATACATTCAGAGGCATATCTAAAACTTAAATGTACCATATAAAAAAGATAAATCAAATACATGGTACCCACCTCTGAGACCAGGACACAGAATGTCAGTAGGATCCTAAAAGCCTCTTGTGTGCTCCTTCTCAATCCCATGATGCCTTCCCCTGCTGTTGAGGTGTGCCTGCTGTTGAGGCTTGTGTATGTCATTCCCTTGCTTTCCTAAATAAGCCACTTTTAGCTAACCCCCAAGCAATATATAATTTAGTTTTGAAAGACTGATTAACATACAGAAATTTGGCAATAAGGAAGAAGCAACACTGCCAGGAAATATAGACTGAATAGTCTCTGGGTTAGGGTCTGGCTTCAGTTTTCCTAAAAGTTTACAAAAGACCCTTCTAGGGAAGTCAGTGAGGAAGGTCATGTGTGAGTGAGTCCTGAGAAAGAGGATGAATTTACCATGTTTGAGAAATCTATGGCTGAATGCCAGGCATCTGGCAGAAGTATCTACAGATACGTACATGTGTTCTGCACCTAAACTCACTTCCTCAAACTTTCAGGAATGTGTCAGAGTAGAACACTTTTGTGGGTGAAATGAATGTTCTCAGACTGTCCAAGCAGCAGGGCATGAAAGGCCGAGGAAGTATTGTATCATTACATGGTCAAAACAATACAGATAATGTAGATTCATTGTTACCTTAGGTTAAAAAAGAGATACAGTGACAGAGACCTTGGTGGTGAGGGTCCACACTCTGGACTGGTTAGTTGCTTTCCTTCACTGGGTTCTCACTACATTTTCATCTAGGAGATTCTCTTTTGTTCTTTTCTTCCAAGTTGAATCTTTTTGCTTTCTGTATCTGATACTTTTCTTTTTTCTTAGTTTAGTCTTTTTATAGAGGACAACCTTCTCGAGTAGCTTCTCGAGAAAAGCATATTGAAGGTAAATTTTTTTGAGACCTTGAATACCTATATTCTAGCCTCAGAAAGGATTGAGAGTTTGCCTATGTATAGAATTCTGAGTTGGAACTAATGTTTGTTTATAATTTTGAAGGTATTGCTCCATGTTTTCTTTACAGTGTTACTGTTGAAAGATTTAAGCCATTCTGATTCCTGACCCTTTATATGTAACTTCTTTTTATAGAACATCCTCTGAAAGTTTGTAGAATCTTTCCTTTATCTCTATTGTTTTGACATTTGACAATTAAGCAACTTATTTATCTCTGGAAATTTGTATAGCTTCATTTTATCATTAGTATTCTGGAATTTCTAGAATGATTTTTGGAAGTTTCTAGAATCTTCTGGAACTTAAGAATCTCTTGACCACTAGTGTTATGACGTTTCACTATAGAGCAACCTTATGTATGAGTTTATTTGTTTTGTTTTGTTTTTTGTATTTTGTCAATTGTGCTGCATGCTCAGTGGCTCCTTTTAATTTGACCACTTATATCCCTCAGCTCTGGAAAATTTTAGTGTTAGAAATAATTTTTTCTCTCTTTCTGAAACTCTTAGACTGGTGCTTTCTTTTTTTCTCCTCCTTTGCTTTTCTTGGTTCTTAGGTTCCACTTTCTGTGATATTTCTTCAACCTTATCTTCTGCCTCTTCTGTTGAATTTTTTGTTTCTGCTATCCCTTTTTTATTTCCAAAATCTCTTTTGCATTCCCAAAGTGTTTCTTTTGTAAAATAACATCTTACTGTCTCATAGATATCAAGTCTTTATCTCTCACAGGCCTTCTTTTTTTTTTTTTTGAAACAAGGTCTGGCTCTATCACCCAGGCTGGAGTGCAGTGGTGCGATCTTGGCTCACTGCAACCTCCACCTTCCAAGTTCAAGCCATTCTCCTGCCTCAGCCTCCCAAGTAGCTTTGACTACAGGTGTGTGCCACCATGCCTGGCTAATTTTTGTATCTTTTGCAGAGATGGAGATGCTCCATGTTAACCAGGCTGGTCTTGAACTTGTGAGTTCGAGCTATCTGGCTGCCTCAGCCTTGCAAAGTGCTTGGATTATAGGCGTGAGCCACCCCGCACCTGGCCTCTCATAGGAAATATAGTTTTTTTGTTAGTTTGTTTGTTTGTTTTTTGAGACGGAGTCTCGCTCTGTTGCTCTGTTGCCTAGACTGGAGTGCAGGGGCGCGATCTCGGCTCACTGCAAGCTCCGCCTCCCGGGTTCACACCATTCTCCTGCGTCCGCCTCCTGAGTAGCTGGGACTACAGGCGCCCACCACCGCGCCTGGCTAATTTTTTGTATTTTTAGTAGAGACGGGGTTTCACCGTATTAGTCAGGATGGTCTCGATCTCCTGACCTCGTGATCCGCCTGCCTCGGCCTCCCGTAGTGCTGGGATTACAGGCGTGAGCCACCGTGCCCGGCCAGTAATAGTTTTTTGCAAGGCTTCCTTCTTCATGCTTATTGTCTACTGTCTTCAAGTTTGTGTGTGTGTATACTGTTTTCCTTTTTTCCCCCCTGAATATCTGGGAATCCTTAAAAGTAGGAAATGCAAAAAGCCATCCGAAGCTCTGAGTTTGTTAGTGGGGTGTGTTGACTTGGTGCCTTGTTCTAGGGATAGCTGAGTGGCTGTTGAGATTGTCATTGTATCTTTGTGTCTTTCCTCATAGGATAGGGCATTCCCCAGTGAAACATCTTCCAGGACACTGCATGAGGGAGAGTACTAGAGACTCCTGTGTTTATCGTGTAGAGTGTATAGTTACTTAATTCTCAGTTCTCCAGGGATTGACTGTTTTACCCTTCAGAGAAGAATCCTCCAGGTGTCTGCTGCTGCTGTTGGAGGGAGGGGTGTAGCCTCCCAGCTGAGGGAGAGGATCTAAGGGACCTTCCGAGTGTAGTCTCGTTTCTTCTACCTTGGTAATGGAGATTCTATTGTATAAGTTTGGTTCTAGATTTCTTCACTGATGTCTTGAGATTTTGACATTCTCTTTACTACTAAATTGCTTATCACTTCTCTATCTGTATTATTTATTTCTAGTTACATGTACTTCCCAGTTATTTTATGTGTCATTGAAAAAAATCTTTTTATTGCAGTGGGGTATTGGAAAGGACCAAATTTAGATGGAAATTGTTAGTCTCGCATCCACAGCTTACTCAGAAAACGCCTGCATAAGTTTTAAAACTACTTTGCTCCTCAGTTCTTCATCTTTATAATGGTTCTGATAATTGCGCTTAAAGTGAAGATGTTATGACCATTAAATAAGTCAAAGTGCTTAGAAAACTGTTTAATGCATTTGTGAGTGCCCAGAAAATATTAGTTCTTATTAGTGTGTGCCAAGGGCTATGAATGCTACATAATGGACCGTTTAAATATGAATAGGAAACTTCCTACCCCAGCGTTGTTCACAGTATGAAAATAAGAAAGCAACTGCAAACTAGTCTTCATAACTGTGAATGTTTATAGAAGGTACTCTGTCTTCTGCCAAGGTTGGGGAAGGGATGAATCAGGGCAGGAGCTGCAGAGAAATTGCTGAGATGCATATTGAATTTGTGGAGGGGAAGGGAAGAGACATTGAGGCTGAAAGAGCAGTGGTTCTGGGGAAGTGTAAGTAGATTGGTAGTAGCTTAAGAAACTATGAAATAATTAGAAGAAATAAAGCCAAAATGGTAGCCTAGGGGTCTTTGTGAGTAGTCTCATTCTAAATTAGGATATTTGGACCTTGAGTCACATGGCTTCAAGTCATTGAAAGGTTTACATGATGAAGTTAAGATTGACATATATTCAAAGGGGATAATACAGGTAAAGCTATATAGGGAGACAGGAAACATTAGGAGATCATTCACACTTTATGGGATCCTTTGAGGGAACTGTGGAATTTCCAGTTGAAGGTATTTTACATTGCCTTACCAAATTTGTTTCCTCTTCTGGGAAACAAAGAACTTAAATATGTATTTGCAGAATTGTCTTTAAGATAAAAAATATAATGCACTTAGGACCTAGTACAAAGTCTGGGTCACTTTTAAGGGGCACGTAGGGAAGGACAGTTCCTGAAAGAGATTGAGTAGCACCTAGCAGATAATGGCTAACAACACCACAAATTCCAAAACTTAGTCAAAGAGGACCAAAAAGATGTTAGTTGAATTTTGAATTAAAATCATTGGTAATTTTAGCATGAGTAGTTTCAGTGGAATTTGGGGCCAGAAGTCAGATTGCATCGGATTGGGAACTGGTAACTATTCCTTACAATAACCTGGTTTTGAAGGATTCTGTATTTTTTTGTTTTGGTTTCAAACCTGTGCCATTCACCATGAAGCTTCACATTCAAGGTAGTGCTTTTAGACATTTTCAGTTGTTTTAGGTATATGTGAAATTTTGAAAGTTTATCTCCATGCCTTCCTTAGATACTTCATGCCAAGTTTGAGGGCAACTTAATATTGTAACTTTTTTTTTTTTTTTTTGAGATGGAGTTTCACTCTTGTTGCCCAGGCTAGAGTGCAATGGCGCGATCTCAGCTCACAGCAACCTCCGCCCCCCGGGTTCAAGCCATTCTCCTGCCTCAGCCTCCTGAGTAGCTGGGATTACTGGCATGTACCACCACACCTGGCTAATTTTGTATTTTTAGTAGAGATGGGGTTTCTCCATGTTGGTCAGGCTGGTCTTGAACTCTCGACCTCAGGTGATACACCCGCCTCAGCCTCCCAAAGTGCTGGGATTACAGGTGTGAGTCACCACGCCCAGCCTTAACTATTTTTTATTTGACAGTAAGTTGATACTTTGATAAAAATATATGGTTAAAGTAACTTAAAAAAAAAAGAGGAAGCCCAGCTTACTAATGTTGAGAGTTAAAATAGAAGTACAAAATTTAGACTGGACATCATATGTGTTTATTTTTTTAAAGTACAGCTCCCATGTACCCATCCCCCAGCTTTAACAGCCAAGATTTTGGCAGTCCTGTTTTACCATTCCCCTTCTGTCTCTTTCTTTCCTGGACCATTAAAACTAACTATGGATCTTTGTCATCTACCCATAAATACTTTAGTATATATCTCAGAACTTATTTTAAATAAAACAACATAACCACCATAATATCATACCTGACAAAATTAATCCTAGTTGAGAAGCAGAATTCATCAAATGCCCAAATGGGTCCAGGATACAGCAAAGGAACCATTCCAAGTTTTACCACTTAATATTATGCACTCTGGCACATTAGCCTCTCGCTTTCTTGCAAACTCTGATTTTTCCCTACTTTCCTTGTCCTATTTTTCAAATGTGGTAGGCTATTGGCAGGTCAAAATTCCTTGGAATTAAAGCTCTTTGTAGCCTAACCGAAAAAGATACCTAATTTTTATCTGATTTTACTGTATATTATTCTTTATAGCTTCAAGTTATCCCCTGCTGGAAGACCACATGAGTGATACTCTTGTCTTCTCACGGAATTATATTTAAAGGCACATTAGTTTTGACCACCCGGTCCAGGTGTTGGGATTTCTCTATTATGTAGTCACTATTTTTTTCATTACAAGTAACCAGCAATCTGTGGGCAGTCACTTTGAGACTCACTCTGTCTGCCAGGCTGGAATGCAGTGGCGGGATCTCGGCTCACTGCAACCTCCGCCTCCTGAGTTCAGGCATTTCTCCTGCCTCAGCCTCCCGAGTAGCCTGGATTACGGGCATCCACCAACACGCCCGGCTAATTTTTGTATTTTTAGTAGAGACGGGGTTTCACCATGTTGGTCAGGCTGGTCTCAAACTCGTGACCTCAGATGATCCGCCTGCCTTGGCCTCCCAAAGTGCTGGGATTGCAGGTCTGAGCCACCAAGGCCTGGCCTATTTGGAATATTTGAAATGGGTGAGTGTCAGCCTTTCTATATTACCTTGTCCTGAAAATTCATCCTGATACAGCAAACATTTATTTACTTATTAATTTTAATACTTTGATCTGTACATATTACAAGTATGCATTTTAACTTAATGTTTTTTAAACCTGGGCTTATTTTCGATCCTTTGCTGCCCTCTGCAGGTCTATGAATATAAATCTTTGGAGCAAGGTAAGTACCCCTCATATTGCAAATCATAGGTGTTTTTAACGTTACAAGCCAATACCATAGGTTATGTAATAATTTTTATCATGAAACCTATATTTGGTTTTCTTTTAAAATTTTGCCGACAGTTAATGTTGAAAAATAATTGTTATGTGTGTCTTTTAGTGTTTGTGAATTCAACTGATAAGAATCCAATGGGAGGAGGGAGAGGATCAGGAAGAACAGCTAATGAATGCTGGGCATAATACCTGGGTGATGGGATGATCTGTGCAGCAAAGCACCGTGGCACACATTTACCTGTGTAACAAACCTGCACATCCTGCACATGTACCCCTGAACTTAAAATAAAAGTTGGAAATTAAAAAAAAATCCATGAGAATAGACACTTTAATCTTTAGACCCCTTTTGTTTTAGTCTCATTAAGAGGAATGGAAATTGTTATTAAATATCTGAAAAATGTAAGTCATGTAGCAGTTCAGGATATTTTGCTTTGTATTTCAGTAAAACTTAATACAAAATGAGGAAACCAGTGCAGTGTCAACAAGACCAAAAACAATATAATGAGGAATAATATTGGTCAATAATTCCTATAAGCTCTTTTCTGTTTATAACAGTTCATGCAAAGTGATGTTTATATATCAATTTATAAATCAGTTTAGAGTCTTTCTTTGTGGCATTTCACAAAACATTGCAGTTTTCCTTCAACATGGATTTGTTTTTGTTTTTAAAAGACAAACCTATTATTTAAAACAAAACAATCTCCTTGGTGGGTGGGGGTGGTTTTGAATTACTATGATACAGAATAATACCTTACTGGGGAGAGGTTTTATTATTTCAAGAATTCAATTTCAGATTATATTTGTTTTTCTTTGCTTCTCTTGCTGCAATGCACGATTTTTCTGTCTTACCAGATAACAGAATTGTTGTACAAGGATGGACGTTATTGCCAGGAGCCTCCAGGACCAACGGGTAGCGTTTCAATTTCGATGATTGTAACTTATCCACAAATCCATTCTTCTGTGTAATGATGGGTTAGGAGGATTACAGCAGTAAACACTTTATTCTTAAAAGTGAAATTTGAAAACATTTGGTTATAAGTCTTTATATTGATTACACATTTTAATATCTGAAGTGTTTGGTTTTGTTACAATTATTATTTCTAAAGACGGAGTTGGGAGGCTTTTTCTTTTCAGATATTGGGGAAATGTTTCTTCTAACACCTATGGAAATAGGCTTAAAAATCAGTGATTCTTAGTATTTATGTGCTTTTAATATTTTGCAGGTGTAGTTAATTTTAAACATAAAACGTAGGAAAGGTTCTTGTGGATTTCCACTTAAATATAATTTATTGTCCCAAATACATTGTTTTGACATTTAATGATTTTCATTTTTCACATAATGAAGTTTAGAATATATAGTTTTCTGTAAGATGGTACCCTTCTTGAAAATTTACATTTCTATCCTAGGTATTATTGTAACATGGCCCTATACGTTTTATGCTTGAATGCAAAGGAAAATTGCTGTTGTTACAAAACATCTTTGTTAATCTTGGTTTTTCATTGGCTAATAGGTAGCTCTCCACAGGATTACTGTATCTGCTTATTAAAATTATTTAACTTTCTATACTCAACATTTAATAATGCTTTCTAATTTTATGTGCTTCCCTAAATATTGTCCACAAACAAAATAGTATAGAAATGTGTACAAGACATTTATTTATTCTTATTACTTGTGATTTGGACAGGAAAGGGGTAAGGCCTTGGGCAGAACCACTTCTGTCACAGAGTGGTGGAAAAAAAATAGATTGAAGTAAGATTCAGTACTGAAAAGCTGTCACTCGGTCTGAAAATAATTAATATTCCTTTCACTCACCAGTTAGATATGTGCTCCCAAACCACATAATCTCTATGCCTCAGTGATCATTGTTGCCATTTCAGAGCCTCTCATCAGGGTGACATCTCACACCAAAATGATTTCTTATAAATTAATCTTGATAACATGACAGTCTCGGTAATTTTAGTGGAATGCTTTCTCTTGTTTTTTTCCACAGAAGCTGTTGGCTATTTTCTTTATAACTTGATTGACAGCATGAGTGACTCAGAGGTACAGGCCAAGGAGGAGCGTTTGAGACAATACTTCCATCAGCTGAAGGAGATGGTACCATTTCATTTTTTGCTATATAATGCCTGTCCTGCCTGACATGTATCTATTAGATTTGAAATTGCTGCTTTTAAGTACAACCAGACCACTTCTCAATGACATGCAAGAGTTGGAGACTTAAATTATGTCTGAGATAATTTCTGTTAGACAAATTTCAGTTTAGTTGACTAAAACTCAGGTTTTTCCCCCCCTCCTTCCCTTCTCACAGAATGTAAAAATTCCTGAAAATATCTACAGAGGCATTCGTAATCTACTGGATAGCTACCATGTTCCTGAATTGATTAAGGTGTGTGAAATAGCAATCAACTGGAAAAATGCTTAATTTATATATAATAGCATGTTAAAATTTTATTTAAATATGATGCTTTTGGCCAGAAAAAAAATTTATTTCAATGACAGCCATTAAAACAAAGCTTTTCATTGATTGTTCATAAATACTATTTATATATTCATAAATATATTTAAAACATTAATTACATTAATAAAGTATGAAAAGAATGTCTAAAATTTTGGAAAGATGAAAAATAGTAATATGAGGTAAGACTTACAAAATTTAGTTTTGATGTTTGCTGATGTGTTTTTATGTATGTTTTCTAATTCTGTGCTAATTTGAATTTCAATTTTAGGATGCTTATATGTTGGTTGACAGTGAGGATTTAGACTCTCGAAAAGTAAGTAGGATTTTGACTAGGTACTACATGCTATAGTAACCATATTTAATGAGTATTCTGGGTTGTATACTTATAAAACCAGTGATTGCTCACATTTTTATCATCTTGTATACCTCTGAGAAGTTGGTAAAACCTGTTTCCCACCTCAGAAAAATCAACATATTTAAGAAATTTGCATATAATCTCAGGAGATTTGTAAACCTCTGGAGTCCATCCATGGATCCCCAATTCATATCCCTGATAGCATTTATGACATTTAGGAAAGTAGAAAGGAAAGTCAGTTTAAAGGGAAGAGTGACAAAAGGGATAGCTTTCCTTTTTCAGGAAATTTTTCTTTTCTTTTTTCTTTTCTGTAGACTGTGCGACTTAGGTCATCTGAATTGGAGTCTAGACTTGAAACATTAAAAGCTGAAAATCAACCTATAAGAGATGTCCTAAAGCAACTCATATTAGCGCTTTGTTCCCAAGAGGTAACATTTGTTTTAATACTTAAATGTTATTAAGGCAAAAAATTATTGATAGATAATAAGAAAAACCAAATATAATATTTATGATTTTTACGATTGATCATTATACTTCAGGCTTGTAAAGAATGCAATTAAATGAAAGGTTAACTAATTTCAGCTACACCTTGAATGGCATGTTTTCGGGTTGCTGTAGTTTGTTTACGATAATCTGCAAAGTGAATGATAGTAACAGCTGTGATAGGTTTATCATACATGCCAAATGTCCTTTCAAGCCATGGCTCCGGTCTCTTATATCTAGATTGTCAAGCAACTGATACACGCAGTAGTCATTTGCAAGTCAAATATTACTAGGTTGTTAATGCAGGGATTGAAATTCCATTTTCCTGCTGGAAAAAAGCTCTTTCTGAGATAAAGGGTCCCTTGCCTTTTTTCAGCGGGCGTCCAGCTGTACTTGGTGTTCATTTTAGTGTATGTCTGCAATTTGTGGGATATCACTAGACTGTTTGTCAGTTTCTAGTTCAGTATAATTGAGCCATAAGCTTGTAGTTTTAGGAAAAAATATCATGGCTAATTTTATGATTATCACCCGCTACTGTTAAATTCTAAAATATTTCTTCACATTACTTGGATACTAAACTAGACTGAGAAACTTCTCAATGATACATAATTCTGCATCCTGAAATTAGACTGTGATTAGGGTTTGATTTAGGAATTACTTAATCTGGAAGTCTTTTTAAAATAATACCATACACAAAGCCTAAAACATCAAATTTGGCATAAACAATGGCCATTTTATATTACAGATAACACATCTTTTAACCCCTACATGTATAAGACTTGCCCACTTTTTAGAGGTGAATAAAAATACCAAGGGGCAGAGTCAGGTTGTTAACATGAAACCATTTATTTTTAAAGTACTATTAACTTTTTCTAAACTCTGAACATTAAAGCTAAAAATGTGACATTTTTACCTTCACACTGATTTCTTCTTTTTCACTTCTATGCTGTATTTTAGAATATGCAAAAAGCCCTTGAATTGAAAGCAAAATATGAATCAGACATGGTTATCAGTGGTTATGCAGTTTTAATAAATTTATGTTGTCGACATGATAATGCAGAAGATGCCTTAAACTTGAAAGAAGAATTGTGAGTACCCTGGCACCGAAACAAGTTGTCAACATTTATTCTGCTCTACAGACCTTGATAGATTATCTAGATGGAATATTACTCTATTATATACTGTCATTTTAAAAAATTCTTTTGTTGTCAGTGTTTTTGAAATTTCATATTATAAGGCTCTTTAATTAATTGTAGCTTATGTTCCGCAAAGTGTCTTTGTTTAAGTATGATAAGACATTCTAGTCCTTAGAACCAAAGATTTTTTTCCATTGATTATATATCTCCATATCACAACAGTGGTGATGGTGACTGTTTTATGAGGCTTGATAACATTTCCCTTTCTATATTGTAGTGGAAATAAAATTGTCTCCATTTCTCAGGTACCTTCGGTTTCCAATCCTGTTAGATTTTTCAAGTAAAAGTGTCTTTTTGGGTATTTCATTATTCGTGATGAAGGTTAGAATCACTTAAAGCATAAGTATCCTTTGCAGATGGAGTGATGCAATATATATGTAGTGTTGGACTTTTACTTCACTAGTCAATTTGAATATAATTTCATGTGAACTTGTATATGACTTAAAGAAATCCTAACTGAAGCGTAGAGGCCGACATTAGTTCAGGTCTTCTGATGCGCTTTTGAAAAGTGATTAAATGGATGTTGCTGTTCTTTTAGCAGTTAGTTGACTTTTAAAATAACATAAATGTGGCTTTAATTTTTAGCGACCGCTTAGATTCATCTGCTGTCCTTGACACCAGCAAGTATGTAGGCCTTGTAAGAGTATTGGCAAAGCATGGCAGGCTCCAAGGTAAGCCTCAGCACATAAAGGAAATATGTGATGCGAGTATCTTGCCACTGGAATAACACGTGAATTGATATTAATGGATATCATGTCCTGCAAAGTGCTTGAACACTTTGCATACAAATTTGCATGTGAATCCAACCAGAGCTGCATGGACAGTGTAGGCCATTAGTTTTAATGGATTGGCAAGCTTGTCATTTACATTTGCACAGCTCAGTGCTTTTTGCATTTCTGCAGCTAGTTTTTATTAGCATTGCTGTTTGGATTGAGTTTGAAGATCATGACTTATGGCACAATTTGCTTATATGCCTGCACTAATGGCTCTGTTTTTGCTTAAGAAGGTCTGAAGCCTGAACGTAAAACCTATAAACGTAACCTAATATATACTTCTGAATTTTGCAGTAGTCTTTGCCTTACTTTTTAATAACATTAACAAAATATATACTTCAAAGTTTTTATTTTAATTAAGATTTTTACTTAATGGTTCATGGAAAAAGCTTAGCTGATTACACAGCTGATTTGCGTACTCAGATTTTCTCATTGTTGAGATAATGTTAAGCCTAATAAAATTAATTACACTTGATAATACATTCATACTATTTGCTTGTTTTTTAACTTTCTGATTTGACTTTATTTTGAAACTTCCTTTTTAGCCTTCCTCTTTTCCTTAGATTTCAGAAAAGATTGTTTTAATTTTATTATAGGGAAAAATGTTTGGAGAAAATCGTTTATTAGAACATTGAATTTTTTCCTAGGACACCTTTCTAACTATAAGGATTATCCTATTTTTTTTTATTTAATCACTTTTTGTAAAGTGGTCAAAATATTTTGTCTGTGTAATAATTAAGAACAACATTATAAAAATGCACTTATTCCATATCCTAAAATGTTTGTTTCTGCCTTCCTAATGAAGCTTAATGAATCTAATGTATTAACATGCAGTCTTTTGGAAAGCTTTCATTGGCTCTGCTTGGCTAATTAGTATCGACATAGCAAACAGGCCCTATCGGTATCAGACCATTAGTCTGGCTGTATATACAGTGTAAACACATCTTTATTATCTGGCCTCCTGACAAGCCATCTGCTGAAGAAACAATGGTGTGATTTAGCAGATGTTAGCTCTGAATGATAAAAGCATCCATTTAGGAGGATCTTACAGCTATAGGGCAGACCGTACAGGGTTATGTGGTACAGAGTGGGGACACAGTCCCTATCTATAATTTGTAGTCAAAGTTGCAGGGAAATGATAAAACCATGCTATTGTGGATTTATAATTGTAGTCTCGTTTAGAAATGCAAGTAGTAATTAACTTGAAATCGGCATTATACACTAGAATTTACATTCCTGCTGGGCTTGAAATGCTGTTTTAATAGCAGTTTGTTTTCCCTACATGAAATTACCTAAGGGTCTTTTGTGTTACTTCATTGTAGATGCTATTAACATTCTGAAGGAGATGAAAAAGAAGGATGTTCCTATCAAAGATTCCACAGTCTTGTCCTTTTTCCACATCCTAAATGGCGCAGCTTTAAGAGGTGAAATTGAAACAGTAAAACAGTTGCATGAAGCCATCGTGACTCTAGGGTTAGCAAAACCATCCACCAACATAAGTTTCCCATTGGTCACTGTATACCTGGAAAAGTAAGTTAATTGAATTTTGAATTTTAAATGTTGGCATTAAAAGAATGAGTCTAGTAATTTTCGGATTATACTTTGTAAATACTCTCATGATGGGGATTCCTTGGAGGTCATTTGCCACAGAGTAAGAGGACTAATACGAACTCTGTGACGTTTAAAATCACTGTGGTCCTGTAGCTTTATGTATCAATGGGATGGTCCCTGGTGCTTTTTTGTAGGAGCATATGATTACTTGAAATTGAATCTAGTTTTTCCCAGTTTTGAGCCTGATAAGTGTTACTAATAAATATAAGAAAGAAAGGATCTTCTGGGGCTTTTGAGTATGTGTCTTGACTGTTAGTTATTCAGGTAATAAGTGTAGAAGCATCTTCAGTGCTCCTTTTCTTCACAAAGTATTTTAAATACATATACCATTACAGTTATTTCTGGCTTTGATAAATGTTGTAGGAGATGAATTTTGCTGATAGGGCAAAGTTTACTGAGTTTGGTAATTTTTCCATTTGAAATGCTCTTGTTGGTGCTCAATTTAAGGCATTATTTGCAGTGTAAACCATACAATCAGTCTATTTTGTAATGAATAAAACATTTTAGTAAGATGACTAAGCATAACTTACCTTTTTCTTTTGTATTTGTTTTTGTTTTCTGTTTTGCTTTTTAAATTTCCTAGATCATCTTTGTCAGCTTTTTCATAGCTTAATATAGTTTGTAATCTGCATTACATGGCAACTGCACTGGCAAAGTAGTATTAGAAAACCCTAGGCAAACAAAAATAGAAGATAATTAAAATAAAATAAAATAGAAGATATATGTATCTGAAAGTAATGAAACTCTGAAAACGAAAATATACTAATTTAGATTTCTTGATTTCAGTTAACAGGACAGAGCCAAATTTGACTGAAACACAGAAATATCTCACTGTCGATGTAGTGTGGACATTGTCCTGTCAATGCCAGGAGAAAAATATGTATTTTAATGGTTCTCATGTTTTCCCCAAATTTCTGGTAGTTTTTCTTTCTTTATTAGAGAGTATAATTAATTGAATATAATAAATGATTTAGTGTTGAATTTTAAATGTATAATAAAAACCATCTCTTTTAACTAACTTTCTGTTAAGAAATGTGTGTATATATGCATGCACACATGAAATCATTCCTTTGCCATCCAATCAAAAACAATTATCATGTTAGATGATTGGCCAAATCTTAACCTCCACAGTCTCAGCATTACATCCTGTTAAAGAAATAGTGATTCAAATAATGACTGTGTTACTGAGTTATCATATTCACAGCCAATTTTATATAGAAATCCTATAATTAATATGCTTCCTATTAGAATTTTTTTTGATTGCTTAAAAGACCCATTTCTGCAAATTGCATGTGCACCTCTACAGAAGGATTTGAAAGAAATGGGCCCAGTGCCCAGAAGAATTAGACCCTCCTACACTACTGGGCAAAAATAAAATAATTAACAGTGAAAATGAGGCCATCGTAGAAAAGTATCTTACAAATAGAAATACTTTGAAGACAGAGGAGAAGTGAAAGCTTTCCAAAAGACGTCTGCAGATGGGGCTTATTAACCAAGGAGAGCTTACCATGGGAAAATGGAAACTGTGGAATTCAGATGTTAACCTAGAGCATCCTCTGTGCTTCTGATTATATCCTGAAGTCATATATTTCTGTGTCTCAGTCAAATTTGGCTCTCCCTGCTAAATGAGCTAAAGAAATCTAAATTAGTGTCTTTTCATTTTTGGTGTTTTACTACTTTCAGATATGTATATCTTCTATTTTTATTTTATTTTAATTATTCTATTTTTATTTGCCTAGTTTTTTTTTTTTTTAAACTTTGCCAATGCAGTCTCCATGATGAGGTCTTTCAGTTTCATCTATCCTAATAAAAAGGGCTATTGACTCTTGCAGAGTCAGGACAATAATAAAAAAAGATAAAGGAAATTTTATATTTATAAAATTGCAGAAAACAGCAGAAACATTCA
Organism: Piliocolobus tephrosceles; assembly: GCF_002776525.5. NCBI lineage: Eukaryota > Metazoa > Chordata > Mammalia > Primates > Cercopithecidae > Piliocolobus > Piliocolobus tephrosceles. The sequence goes on along the minus strand of NC_045448.1, from coordinate 44,102,453 downwards.
TAGTCAGGGGAAATGCTGGAGTAAAACCCTGACTTTGAAACTTTTTCTCAATTGTGTTTTCTCCAACTGATGGAAGATAGCTAATTAATTCAGAATCATGACAAGTGCTAGGATTAACCACACTAGCCTGCCAAAAAGTCTATGTGTATTTGATTTGATTAAATGTGCATGATCTTCAGTAATATCATGTAATTGACCTCAGCAGGTATGAGCTCATCTGGCAAATGAGCTTTTTTTTTTTCAAACTTGTGATAAAATTATAAAAAACATTTTTAAACATCATCATAAATCACCCTTTCATTCAAAGGCAGGCATCTTTTTGGCGTGTCACTGCAAAAGACTCTAAAGAGAATATCACTTTCATGTTGTAATTCTGGAGCAAATCCATGAGACTGAGTTCCTTAGAAAGATAATCTCTTTAAGATTCAGTGGATCTTAATTCTGAACTGACTTTTCCAGCATTGGACAAAACACAGGAGAAATTAATACTATGTTAGTTTGTGTTACTTAGACAATGTAAAAATGCTTTATGGGTATGGAAGAAATACATTTTGTTTTTATTCATTTGCCAAGGGAATTCCAAAACAATAACAGATTTGGAAAATTATAAAGAAGTTGGTAAGCTAACCTGCTTTTGTATTATCAAAATGAAAATACTTGCATTGAATGGAAAAAAAATTTGCAGTTGAACAAAATTTTTGTGTTTCATTTACATTACATTACAGTCTCTAAGCCACATATTTTACATGTAGTCCAAATGAATATTATTTCAAACATTTTCTTTTGTAAGTTTTTTGTCTTAAAATGTATTTCTTTTATTGAAGTCATGCCTGATTCATGGAGATGACAGCAATCCGTCACAATAAGGAAAAAGAAATGCTTTAAAATAGGTTAAAAGAGTTTTTTATTAGTCTTCATGTTATGGTCAAGGAAATGAAATTAATAAAGTCTGGGCCATCAGATTTTAAAGCATAAAAATTGGTATGATGCAGTTTCAGATTCACTTGTTTTATACCTGATCCATTTTGGTTTCATTGCATTGCATTAAAAAATAACTGAAGCTGTTTAACTGGATTGTGTTAGTGCAAGTGATCAAAGCAGCTTTAATTTCTGCTTTTCATTAAGGATTTTTTTGTGCTGGTTTGTGTTATAATCTGTATATGTACATATGCATTTCATTTAAGTGTATCATGAACTTCATATATGCTGTCTTCCCAGAACTCTTGCTAAATTAATCTTGAGTTCTTCATAAAGGTCACAATTTCTCTAAGATGAACTTGTAACAATGTTTTTGGAACTCACTGATAACACTTTAATATGATACATAAATGGGAAATAGGCTTTTTTAAATGTTGATGATTCTGTTATACATGCTCCCCTTCAATTTTAGCATGTTCATATTTACTGGATACTTTTATTATTTATAGGAATGCTTGCCTTCTAGAGTAAAACTCCTTATGTGCTGAAAGGAAATTAAGGAGGTTTGGCTCTTTTACTCCATTATTGCAATTAAGAATTTAGCATCATCAGTGCCAAAGGACAAAAAGTGGTTCATTTGCCCTAGGGGAACAGGACAGTGATAAGATGATTTTTCGTCAAGGATCATTGGGTCGTAATTAAGTTACATTCATGGCTATTGCTTTTTGAAGGATGATTGGTAAATGACAGGCTTCATGTGCTTAGTACGGACAGTGTGCAGTAGGGTTTTTTCTCCCTCTGTCAGAAAATCCTGTTGAGCCTGATAATGTAAATGTGGCATTTTATTCTGAACAAAAGAGCAGGGAAATGAGCTATCTTGTCTAATCATTCAGTTGTTTAACACCGACTTCCAGTTTAGACTCAATTGGCTGGAAAGCACTTGACATGTGAAGTTAGTGCTGTTCGGAACGCATGTTTGAGTAAATTTTAAAGTAAGTGACAGCTAAATTGTACCTAGGGAAATTACAAAGCCTTCAACACAGTTAATTTTTTGGGGAGGATTAGTTGTAATTGCAACACCAGTCTCCTTGAAGATTCCTCATTTATAGATGATGAACAGAAAAAAAAACATTTAGCTCTTTCAAGTGCTGGTTCTCTTAACAGAATAATTTTTGTGAAGATGATGGCTTCTCTTGAATTGGTTTCTTCCCATATTGAACATCTGCTTAGGATTTGTAAGAGAGTTTGTTTTAAAGGAGTTCAGTTTGGTTTTTGTTTGTTTTTTCTTTTTTAAACTTTTTTCTCTCCCCACAGCCCCTCTTTTCTGTAGTGATTTCAGATTTGAGAGCATTTCAGTAAGGAAGACCCTTTACATAAATTGCCACTTCACTAACAATGTATAAGGTTAAAGTACTTTATTCCAATAAAAAAGAAATCAGTATTTGTCATCTCTTTTGTTGTTTAAGTATACTCTCTGGGATTAGAAAGTTACTTAGTGTAAGTTACGAGACTAAATTTAAAGCTACTGATAGATGAATAGATAGTTGTCACTCGTGGTTGTGTTAACAATTCCAGATTGTATGAAACACATTTATGATTTTACAGCTGTATGTATTGAGGAATGTATATGAGTTAGGAGTACGTGTTTCTTGGTATCTCCAAGTAGATAGTTTTATGATTGGTGGATGTCCCATAGAAATGTCTGTCCAGCAAACTTACGTGGTGGTTGTTTTTCTGTCAGTGACGTTATAGCATACTTCAGTTTCAGAACGAGGACTCAAACAAGTCGTACTATCAGATTTGCCATCTGAGCTTCAAGCTTATTTTTCTGGATGTTTGTCCATGTAATAATAAGAAATTGTAGTTTATAGTAGTTCTGTGTAGTCATGTTCCCTTAAGAACTGAATTCTAGATTCTAGAATGAATTTTGATACAGGCCAAGTGAGTCCATTCAAGCTAATGAATTTAACGCTATTTTAAGTTTCCAAATTTCTTGCTGGACCCAGCCTATCTCATATATATGTCCTTAAAATTTAGAATTACAGAATCTTTTCCTCAATTTTACCTTAATTTCATAGACTCACAGAATTTTTGTAAAGCTTATATTTTTAATTTGCACCAAACAAAATACTGCTTTTTAAAATGCTTTTTATTAGTGTATGTAGTTTTATGCATGAAAATTATGTAATCTACTGAAATTTTGGGGGGGTTGTCTTGATTTTTTTTAAAAGGGATAATAGTATGCTATACAGTTGATTTTTCTTTTAGTGTCATTTGTGAAAGCATTGACTAAATTTTTATTAGGAGTGAGCCTTTAAATATTTGTATGTAAAACTTTTAGGAATTATGCATATATGCTGATACAAGCATGGGCTCAAAGTTTCGAATGTAAAATTAATGTGTCAACATTAATTTCTTCAAAGGATTATTGTTATTTCTTAGTAGGATTTTTAAATCATTTCTAGCACTCAACGAAATTCACAGATCACTTTGGATGACAGAAGCTAGAGGTAGACTGATTGGTAATGTGTGGTCCCACATTTTGGCTGTAAAGCAGTTTTTACCTTTCTCCTTTTGATATTGTGCTTCCCTTACTGATTTCATCCTGCCTAATAAAAGTGGTATTTTCACCTGACGATTTTCTCTGCTTGTGCAGAACAGTTTAGATGAACCTAATAAGCACAGAGTCATAGAACCTATTAGAACTAAGAGGGAACCCAAATGTCCTTGAGTTCAGCTGTTGTGATAACCTGCTTTTCATCACCACTTCTAGAAATGTATCACATTACTACGGCTGAGTAGCATAAGTACTCTTATCAGTTGGGATGGAAATCCCAAAGTCCTATGACTACACAGCTATCTTCATAGCAATGCAAATTTTAGGTGCTTTTAAACATATTTTTCATTTCCATCATCACCTAAGTTTTCAAGCTTTAATATGAAAGATTAATAGTGACATAAATTATGTGGGGAATGTAAATTTTTATCTTTTAAAATGACATGATCCAACCACAAGTCAGAATTAGATAACAGGGACTGAAGAACTGACTAGTCATTAACTTAATTTTTATCTCCAGTACACTTTGTATGAGGTATTTCATTATAAATTTCTAATTCATTTTGTTGGCATCCTAAGAGCAGTAACGTTGGTACTTAAAATTACAAGTATATGAATTATTTCCATGTTGCTATCCTTGCCTTTTCTGTTGTTGTTCTGAACATGTATAATCTTCAGAAGCATATATTTGGAGACCAAAGACTATTAACATGTCGCTTTGATTGACAGAACAATTATTCATTCATTTATTGATAGCTTTGACCTAATGTAGGGGGAAATACAATTGAGACAATACTATTCTAGTTTGGGAATTGATCTGGAAAAGCAAATCATGCTGCTTAAAAAAAAAATTGTATGTGTTAGCTTTGCTCTTAAAAAATGTTTTAGTAGTTTTTCGTTAAGCAGAATTATAGAAGGGCAATAACTGAACCTGTGTCTGAGGTAAGGGAAAATACTGATTATATAAAGCTTTATATCATATGTAGTAGCTACTGTACCATTTCTCTTGTATGACAGTAATCTAGCCTGCAACATCTACGTGCGGTTTTGAAATTAACCTGTAATTTAGTCTTCACCCCAAATGACAAAAATTCAAATGACTCTGTGGGGTGCCAGAGGATGCACTGTAAACAGGGCTTAGTAAGGGGATAAGGTAAGAGTTCCATCAGGATAGGCTCGTTTTCACTGTGTCAGTATTATTGCAACAAAATTAACATTTCTTCGTTGTCTTTTACTTTTTTAGTATGGCTTAAAATCAAATCTAGGTAAAATAGTAATTCAATTTAGGGCAGTGTAACATTTGTGTAAGGGACAAAAACGTGAAGGCTTTAACGGAAAGTATAAAAGGACTTTCTGATTTTGAAAACTGTTTTGTGTATGAGAAATTTATATTCTCTACAAAGATTTTCACTAATTGTCACTAGTTGTACTTGGAGCCATGTCTCTAACCATGCCTCTTTTAAAAATACCTTTCATACTCTCTTTTCATAAATCTTTAATTTCTTATTCTAAATGGCACCACTTTTTTAGATTATTCAGATACCAGTACTTTTAATAAAGCATAATGTGTAATTAGATGTACTGAACTGACAATGGGAAGTCCAACGACTTGCTTGCTCTGTTTACCTGTTAGCCTTAATCAAATCAGCTAGATGCCCCAATTTCTTTATTTCTTTGAAAGTAAAAGGGGGTGGCAAGTAGAATTGAATCATATAATTTCTATAATTTTTCCAAAGGATTTTTTTTCTTTTTTTTTTTTGGAAACAGTTTCACTCTTGTTGCCCAGGCTGGAGTGCAGTGGCACGATCTCAGCTAACTACAACCTCCACCTCCCGGATTCAAGGGATTCTCCTGCCTCAGCCTCCGGAGTAGCTGGGATTACAGGCATGCGCCATCACGCCTGGCTAATTTTGTATTTTTTAGTAGAGACGGGGTTTCTTCGTGTTGGTCAGTCTGGTCTCACACCCCGACCTCAGGTGATCCACCCTCCTCGGCCTCCCAAAGTGCTGGGATTACAGGCGTGAGCCACCATGCCCAGTCTTGCAAGATCTTAAATATTTCTCATACTGACATTGTCCTTTTTTGTTTGTTTGTTTGTTTGTTTGAGAGGGAGTCTCGCTGTGTTGGCCAGGCTGGAGTGCAGTGGCCGGATCTCGGCTCACTGCGAGCTCCGCCTTCTGGCTTTACGCCATTCTCCTGCCTCAGCCTCCCGAGTAGCTGGGACCACAGGCGCCCGCCACCTCGCCCGGCTAGTTTTTTGTATTTTTTAGTAGAGACGGTTTCACCGTGTTAGCCAGGATGGTCTCCATCTCCTGACCTCGTGATCTGCCCGTCTCGGCCTCCCAAAGTGCTGGGATTACAGGCTTGAGCCACCGCGCCCGGCCGACGTTGTCCTTTTAAAGGGGGGAAGACTACTTTTTAAGGACCCACAAGAATATAGTACCACACTGTTTAAGGAACTGATTTCGCCGGGCGCGGTGGCTCATGCCTGTAATCCCAGCACTACGGGGAGGCCGAGGCGGGCGGATCACGAGGTCAGGAGATCAAGACCATCCTGGCTAACATGGTGAAACCCCGTTTCTACTAAAAATACAAAAAACTAGCCGGGTGAGGTGGCGGGCGCCTGTAGTCCCAGCTACTCGGAGACTGAGGCAGGAGAATGGCGTGAACCTTGGAGGCGGAGCTTGCAGTGAGCCGAGATGGCGCCACTGCACTCCAGCCTGGGAGACAGAGCGAGACTCCGTCACACACACACACACACACACACACATACACACACACACACACACACACACAAGAAACGGATTTAATGACAGTATCTTTTCATTTTAATTTCTCACCACATAAAAGAGGGCTTGAATTTATAATTGGAAATAATTTTTAAAAGCTTACCCTTTAATGAAAAAAGCATTTAGAATTCTCCTAGAATCCACTGACCAACATGAATATATCCTCGTTTTCTCAATAGTAAGTTCCTATATATATGAAACTTGAGGTTATTTCCTACTTGGCTAGTAAGGTGGCAGTACAAAACATATTATGATAAAGATGAAAACTGCTTGAAAATTCCTTATTAGCTATTATTGGTGGACATTTAATAACGTTTACCAAATCTGAAATTGTTGAGGTACAATTGTTAAAGGCACGTAAATGATTGGAAAAAAAGTATTTGACATTAGTCCTTGCTTTCAGAAATAATACATTCTTTTTTTTATTTTTTGAGATGGAGTCTTGCTCTGTCACTCACCCTGGAGTGCAATGGCATGATCTCGGCTCACCGCAACCTCCGCCTCCCAGTTTAAACGATTCTCCTACCTCAGCTGCCGGAGTAACTGGGACTACAGGCACTCATCACCATGCGTGGCTAATTTTTGTATTTTTAGTAGAGACGGGATTTCACTCTATTGGCCAGGCTGGTCTCGAACTCCTGACTCACCTCAGGTGATCCACCAGCCTCAGCCTCCCAAACTGCTGGGATTACAGCCGAGAGCCACGGTGTCTGACTAGAAATAATACATTCTTACAGCAACTTACTACATGAAGTCAGAATTTATAATAAAATCAGAGAATGCCTTAATCTATTTGGACTTTTTTAAAAAAGTACTCTTTAACACATGAAATAAAAGATGAAGCAGAGTAAATAGTGGACTGCTGATGATGTATATATTCTGAACATTTACTTATATAGAGAAATCGTTTCTTTCCCCCCATTTTAGCTTTGTGGTTCTCTACCTTAAGTAAAGCTCAGTTGTTTACATATTAACTGGTCATTAAACACCTCTCTAAAGTATTACTGAGAGACTAAGCTGAATTAGATTTATTTTATTCGTTAATTTTTTTGCTTCTAAGGGATGACCTATCTACTGCTCTTGATGTCGCCATTGACTGCTGTGAAAAGTATAAAATATTACCAAGGATGCATGATATCTTGTGTAAACTGATAGAGAAAGGCGAGACTGATCTAATTCAGAAAGGTTAGTCACTTTCTAATATCTTACTGTTGTTGGATTTTTTCCCCTTCTTGCTTATTTAATCTTAGTGTGTTGTTAAGAGAAACTTCAGCAGAAGGCCAGCACATTCAGATAAACTTTCTTTATACTTGTGAAATCTAAAAGAAAAATATCGGGTAGGTTTCCAATACTATACATGTTCTTGATTTCAGTAACTGTTCATTTTGAAAAAGTGTCTATTATTTTTGTGTTCTACTTCTTGGTGATCTGCCTTTATGAAGATTTTTTTTACCCTTATCCTCACTAGTTCTCTTTGAAGCTACTCTGTTAGGTACTTAATTAGTCCATATAGCTATAATCTTTAAGTTATTCTTAATATTTGTTTTTTAAAATAAATTTTTCTTGTATTTGTCTAGAACTTCATATGATACTGTTTTTCTGGTTTTTTTTTTTCTCCTAATATGTGTATTTTTTCTCTCCTCCCTAGCAATGGACTTTGTGAGCCAAGAACAAGGTGAAATGATGATGCTTTATGATCTCTTCTTTGCCTTCCTACAAACAGGAAATTACAAAGAGGCCAAGAAGATCATTGAGGTGTGATCTTAACTACAGTATTCTAATTGTAGAGCTATTTAGACTCTTAATTAGAATACATTTAAAAATTTTAACCTTTAATTACACTTGTTCTGATTCATGTTAATAGAATTCAATCCCAATAATGTGGGGGGAGGGGGATCTCGGCCAGCTTCTTTATTGTATATAATTACAGTTCAGAAGAGGCAGTCTGGTTGTATATTAAATTTGTTTCCTCACTTTGTTAAATTCACTATTATATATCAAAATGATATTTGCATATTAAATCTTGGATTGTGGAACAATTAAATTAAACTGGCATTCCGGGGTGTAAAGTTGCTAATCCTCTTTGCCAAAGAATTCTTTGTTCTTAAAAGCAGTGGAATTTAATTTGCTGCAGACCATGCTCAGATTTATTTGTAATGCTTGTCTACAAGTTAATCAGCCAAACAAGTGCTGTCTGCAACTGTTTGGCATTTAATTTAAATTTTCCTCTTCTTCTTTTTTTTTTTTTTTCCACCATGGTAAGCAGCTTATGGGAAATGGTAGGTGACAAACCTGGCCTATTTAGGATTAGTATATTTTATCTAGGCTTTACTAAATATTGCTTGGTGGAATTGATAAGTCAAGGGCTAACTGTAAAAGTCTGTCCAAATTGTGATTAATTTCACTATTAAGCAATTCTGCATCCACTAAGAAAACAAAACATTTCACAGAAGATGGACCCATTGCCTTAAGAAACATTATTTCATGTGATTAAAACTGTTAACTTATAAATACATCAATAATCATGGGTTTTCTCAGATTATACTTTGCTTTTAGTCAGTGTTGTTTTCCAAAAATACACAGGGGACAGGATGCAACAGTGGTGTTTGACCTCCTTATTTGTATATTGATGACTGCTTATCATGAAACTGAAAATGTGGGCACAGAACCCAGAAAACTATATTTTTTTCCTCCTGATGTTTTTTGAAGAGAACGGTGTAGTATAGAAAAGGAGGACTGTGAAATCAATTCAGAACTTTCTTCTCTTTTCATTTTATGACTCAGTCTGCCCACTTGTCAGCAGACAGTGGAGCGTGCTATCGTGCTATCTTGGACAGGCGCTTCTGTAGTTTAAGTGGTTCATTTACATTTTCTAGAAAATGGTATAATTTCTTCCACATTCACTTCTGAAAGTACAGTGAATCCAAACCTGAGAAGAGCTGTCTGGCTATTGAGTTCTGCTGCCCTATATGTACAGTGTCAGTATTAACAGGTCACTGATCAGAGCAGAAATGAAGCTCAGCTTTGAGAGGTTCTACAGGAGGAAAGCATGTGCCTGTCTTTGTGTAGTAAGATGTGATAGAGCCAGAGGCAAAAGAGTGATGTCTTGTTTTGCCATCTACCTGCTTATGTGATAATGGACAAGTTACTAAACCTTTCTAAGCTTCCTCATGTATAAAAGAGAACATAATATCTGTCTTTAAGATTTAATCACATAATGTAGGTAAATCAGCTTGCATGTTTCCTGGATTATGGTAAGTGATCAATAATAATAATTCCTTTGCCCCTTAAAGGGGCAAGGGTTGTCTTCTTTACCTCATGTAATTCAAAATACGATGTTCAGCATAAGGTACATGTTTGTCACATGAATAGGCAAGAGGAGACTGCCTCTTAATTACTTAGAGCTTTGCCAGAGTACAACCACATTTAGGAATGGCTGTCTGCTGGTGACAGAATTTTCATAGTAGGTGTGTACAAAGTTTTTTAAAGGGTAAAGAATAGCTTTACAGAAAGAATACTACAAGTCATGAGCAACATTTTTAGCATTCCCAAAAAAAGCAGTAGTGTCTTATCATTGGGTAGATTCACTATGGTTGAATTTCCAGACTTGCTTTGTATTTGAAGCATTGTGGAAATAATTAGATAAACCAGTCATAGGCAAGGTTCAGTGTGTAGTAAATATGACCTGTTTTTTTGTTTGTTTGTTTTTAAAATGAGTTGGCATATGTGTATCATGTGTTACATGTAGTACATTTGACAGTCTCCAGTCTTTTTTTTTTTTTTTTTTTTTGAGACAGGGTCTTGCTTTGTTACCCAGACTGTGTAGTACAGTGGTGGCTTAGCTTACTGCAGCCTTGACCTCCTGGACACAAGCAATCCTCAGAAAGACCTAGTCTGAAAAAAGTCCTTTCTATAACACTTCATCTTACAGCAATTACTACATTCCGTAGATTCTGTTATTAAAGGTCTATCTCTTCAACTAGAATGAAGGGAAGAGAGAAAGACTGAGAGGGAAAGGAAAGAGGGAAGGAGAAACTGGTCCAACTCGGAAGCAATGCAAATGCTATCAATCACCTTCGCTAAAGAGCTTCATTCTGGAGGTTTCAGATGAAGAAATCTGCCAATGCCACCTTTAAGGGTTCATGATAGGAGATACTGTGTCAGATCTAAGAGCTCCGTTTATCTTGTACCTATGTTAATTCATCCTATTTTCTGTTAACTCAGGTCTCTATCCGTCATTTACATAGCATTTGAGATGACTGAGTAAAGTGTCTTAAAAATCCACCACCATTACCCTAATTTTGAGTGTAGCAGTGTTTGGGGTGAGAATTAAAAGGTGAATTGTGCGTTTCCACTTACAGTAGAGACTAAAGCATTCCAAGCAGAAGGAACTGCCTGTGCAAGGGCCCTGAGGCAGCAAAGAGGTTCCTCTCTTTATCCTTCTGCCTCTTAGAACTCTTGTTAGATAACACTAATAAAATGACATCTGGAATGTCTGGTACATTATCAGACATGTAATAAATGTTAATTTGATTCCCTTCCTTCTCTATGCCATTCTTTCCTGTGTAGAAGTCAATCTTTTTATCTCTTCTGCAGATACATCCTCTGTAGGCTAACTGTCTCAAGAACTCTTGGGAATCAAACCCAAGGGAAGAGGTTAGAGTAAGAAATGCTAAGTTTATTTTTTTTGTTTGTTTGTTTGTTTTGTTTTGTTTTTTTTTTTTTTGAGGCGGAGTCTCGCTCTGTCGCCCCGACTGGAGTGCAGTGGCCGGATCTCAGCTCACTGCAAGCTCTGCCTCCCGGGTTTATGCCATTCTCCTGCCTCAGCCTCCCGAGTAGCTGGGACTACAGGCGCCCGCCACCTCGCCCGGCTAGTTTTTTTGTATTTTTTTTTAGTAGAGACGGGGTTTCACCGTGTTAGCCAGGATGGTCTCGATCTCCTGACCTCGTGATCCGCCCGTCTCGGCCTCCCAAAGTGCTGGGATTACAGGCTTGAGCCACCGCGCCCGGCCGAAATGCTAAGTTTAAAGCAGAATTTTTTTCTTTTTCTTTTTTTTTTTTTTTTTTGAGACAGAGTCTCGCTCTGTCGCCAGGGCTGGAGTGCGGTGGCCGGATCTCGGCTCACTGCAAGCTCCGCCTCCCGGGTTTACGCCATTCTCCTGCCTCAGCCTCCCGAGTAGCTGGGACTACAGGCGCCCGCCACCTCGCCCGGCTCGTTTTTTGTATTTTCAGTAGAGACGGGGTTTCACCGTGTTAGCCAGGATGGTCTCGATCTCCTGACCCCGTGATCCGCCCGTCTCGGCCTCCCAAAGTGCCGGGATTACAGGCTTGAGCCACCTCGCCCAGCCAGAATTTTTTTCTTATCTTTGTGTTGGTTCTGAGAACCTAGCAGTGCCTGGCACATGACAGGCATTCAGTAAGTGATTGCAGAACTGCTCAAAGGGGTAAGGGTTAAATTCAATAATATATTTCTTGATAGAAAACCTTTAATATGGTTACATTTCATAATGTTATTTAACTTTTTTGCTTGTGTATATAATCTCTGCCTGGTCTTGAAAAAAAAGAATGAGTAACCCGAAAAGTGATACTTGATATGGTCTGCAACACTTTCTTCCTGGGAGGTAAATGAAGTACCTGAAAAGATCATAGACTAAAAGAATGAAGTCATTTTTCTGTTTGTTTGTTTACAGAGAAATGCCTTATTTTACCATAATTTCTAGCAATAGGAGTATTGGACTAGCACTCAGGAACCCTGAGTTTTAGTTCCGGCTCTGCTATAGGAACCATAAAGGAGATCCCATCCATACAGTCATGACAACATTGCTGTCTTTATGTATCAGGGGCTTTCAAAATGGTAATGACATTTGACCCACTTTTGAGAAATGATCCTAAATGAGCCTAAATGATCTGAAAACCAAAGTAGGTAAAGATGTAAATTATGATTATTACCTGTAACAGTGAAAGTTTTTCTCAAAGGAGAAAGGGCGCAAATGAACTTCAGTTTGTTTATGAAATGGAATGATGTGGCCATTAAAAATAATGCTTACAAGATTTTGGATTTTCGAATTTGGGATGTGCAACTAGTAAATAATACAGATAATCCAAAAGTCAGAAAAATCTGAAATCTGAAATGCTTCTGGTCACAAGCATTTTGGATAAAGGATACTTAACGTATAGTAGTTACGGAATTTGAAACCAGGCCCTGAGTTTCTGTTTTCTGTTGGTTCCCCTGTACCTTCCTACCTCCGTGATCTCATGACCCCTCAATATCTGAACTGTCAAAAACAACTTCCCTTTCTCCAGAATTCCTCTTTCTTGACTTTTCCCTCTCTCCTTATTTGCTATTTTGCTTTTCCATCACACTGCAGCCAGAGTAAATTTTGATCTCTCCTCAGTAGGGGGAAAAACTCTTTTGATGACTTTTAAGACCAAAAGTTTGGATTCCAGTGATCTTTTTGTTACTAATTCAGGACTTTTTATCCCATTTGCCTTCCTTAATAAGCCAGGGTGAATCCTATACACAGACAATGGATTTTAGAGCTAGGGTTTTTCTTTTCATTTGTTTGTTTTTGTTTTTTTGTCTTGTCCTCCAAAATTTCAAGATATGTCAGTTCTCATGTAAATGTATACCCCCTTCTTTCGTGAGTTTGTTTAGTATCTCCTATAACACCTGGTCAGGTGGATAATTTTTAGTTCATATTTTCCCCCTTATTATACATGGTCTTCAAGTCTATCTTGGAAAATTTTAGAGAAAAGGACAAATGCTAAAAGATTTAATAAGAACCATGAGACCTTTCTTGCTCCCTTGTTCTGTGCTAGCTATGGGGATAAATATAGTTGATCCTGGAACAACATAGGTTTGGATTGTTTAGGTCCACTTACATGTAGGCTTTTTTTCAGTAACTATATTGGAAAAGTTTTTGGAGATTTAAAAAAACTTGCAGATGAACTGCATAGCCTAGAAATACTGCAAATATTAAGAAAAAGGTATGTCATGAATGCTTAAAATATAGGCAGATTCTAGTCTGTCTTATCATTTGCTACCACAAAACATATACAAATCTATTATTAGATGTTAACATTTATCAAAACTTACACATAGACTATACATGCTGCCATTCACAGCTGAGAGAAATGTAAACAAAAGTAACAAAATACTAGTCATAAGTACATTAAATTCACTGTAGTACATACTGTATTACTGTAATTATTTTGAATAACACCATGACATCCATACACAGTATCACTAGTGATGCTGGAAGTGCTTCTAAGAAGTAAAGTTGTGACATTTCAAGAAAAGGTTGAATTGCTTGATACGTACTGTAGATTGAGGTTTGCACCTCTGGTTGCCTGCCATTTCAGATAGAAATTCATCTTGTAAAAAGGTGTCATAAATTTACAGTTTCAAAAAATACAATACTGTAAATGTATTTTCTCTTTCTTACGATTTTCTTTCTGTAGCTTACTTTATTGTAAGGATATAGTATATAATACATGTAACATACAAAATATGCATTAATCAATTATTTGTTATTGGTAAGACTTCAGTCACCTGTAGACTTAGTAGTTCAGTCTTTGGGAAGTCAAAAGTTATATGTGGATTTTTGACTGCACAGATGGTCAAACTCTAACCCCTGTGTTGTTCACAGGTCAGTTGTACTTGAACAGTACTTAGGTTAGGGTGGGGATGTTGTTTTTTTTTTAAGAGACGGGGATCACACTATGTTACCCAGACTGGAGTGCATTGGCTATTCACAGGTGCAGTCGTAACACACTGCAGCCTTGAACTTCTGGCCTCAAGCAGTTCTCCTGTTTCAGCTTCCCAAGTAGCTGGGACTACAGGTGCATGCCACCTTCTCCAGCATGTTCTTGTCTTTGTCCCTTCTTTAAAGCCCTTGAGGACATGGTTTTTCCTCCTACTGTGTTGACTAGGGGACATGAGGCTAGGGCGGGCGGTTTTTGTTGTTGCTTTCATTTGACATCTCCAGCAGTAGTGGCAAGAAAAATCAGAACAGGTGAAAATTTCCATTTGCGTTAAATTCAGGATAACCTTCCTTGAGACAGAGTTTGAAATGCAGTAGAAAAACTTTCATTTCTTTTTACTTAACAGGTAATAATTATTGGATATCTATTTTTACTAGTATACATAGAAGTTTATGATAAGCTTTTATGGTAAATTTACATCAGAGTGTTGTAATGAAATTAAAGTAATGACAATTATTTTTGGCTTTGGATTACTTTTTTCCCCTGTACAAGTAAACTTAGTAGTGAATTGCAACTGCAGAAAGTTGTGGTTTGAAGCACAGTAGCTCAGGTGGAAACAAACATGCAATTGTTTCTATAAAAATAATTATTTTATCCTCACTATTCATTAGATAGATTGTATGTAGCAACACAGAAAGAACTAAAGATGAGTTTAATTAACATTAACTGTTTTTTGATGTTATATTTAACATCCCAATTAGAATTCTATTCTTCTCCATGTTTTTATTACATTTTCTACTTCTGCTTTCAACTTGCAGTGTTTAAAATTCAGTAAGATGTTAAGAGATAAGCCAGAAATCTTGACTATTACAGCAGCCTAGGAGATTAAGTTAATCTGACCTAGATGTTCTTTTGATGATTGAGATTTATATTTAAAGTTCTCAATTTCAAAATGAAACATGGGAAAATCTGCCATATAAATCGACGGTCTTGCCAAAGACAGGCAGATTAATCAGCCACAAACAGAAAGAGTATGTCATAAAAGTTGTGCTGTTTAGATTGTTGGCATTTGGATCAGCAATAATATTGAAAGTTGTAAGTGAGTGTAGCCCTTGCATTTTGCCATGTTCTGAAGAGGATTATTTCATAATTTTTCAAGGGCTTTTAGTATATATTGACATTGCTTTCATTTTCAGTATTACACATGTGAAACAAAACAAATAACGTAAGAAAAATCATTGAGAAGAAATTGTGCCTGAATGTAGATATTAATAGTATTTGAGACTACATTTCAATGACTAATTTATTCATCAGTGATTTCTTGTATCCCAAAAAGTGGATACAAGAAATGAGAACAAGTTATCCAACTTCTAGTCTACCAGTTTTTCTGTCATCCCACCAGAGCTGCAAGATGTTAGTTTCCACTTCAGTACTTAATTTAACATTGCACAATGTTATTTTTTTAATTAAAAATAATGAGGACTTACAAATAAGAGGTTAGATTCAAGGGATACCCGGTTTGATCAACAGAAGTGAGTGGAGAAAGCAGTAAAGGTACCTCCTCTAGACTGGAGCAGCCAGGGCTAATGAGTATGTAGTTTTCTTATAATGCTGTGATTGAAATGTAGTATTTAACGGTGAAGCCCTCTTACAGATGATGAAAATACTATAGAGTGACAAATCTTTGGAATTATGTTGAAATGCTTTGTATTTTATTCCAGTGTCCAAAATTGTAAAATAAGTGCTTTGAAGCCAGACTTATTGACCAAACAATAGTAATTTCGAATTGAGGATGTAACATATGTCTCAATTGTTTAAATAAACTAAGACTATAAACCAATGTTAAAGTACTTAGCTTGTTTTGCTGTCTAAACATTTAGTTTTAGGTGCTAGGCAAAAGTCATTAGAGTACTTTTATCACTGTGAATTTTGCAAAGCATTTTCTTTTAAAAATGAAAGCCAATGGTTTATTATTGTGACAATTGTTACTTTGTGTAACATTGATAATTTTTGTCTCCTGAGTCTATTGGAATATTTACAGTAAGTGTGTGTGTGTGTTGATAATTTTTGTCTCCTGAGTCTATTGGAATATTTAAAGTAAGAGTGTGTGTGTCTTCAAGAGAGAGAGTGTAAATGAGAAAGAGCACATGTGGTCAGGTGTAGTGGCCCATGCCTGTAATCCCAGCACTTTGGGAGGCTGAGGTGGGCAGATCACTTGAGGCCAGGAGTTCGAGACCAACCTGGCGAACATGGTGCATCCCCGTCTGTACTAAAAATACAAAAATTAGCCAGGCACACACCTGTAATCCTAACTACTTGGGAGGCTGAGGCAGGAGAATTGCTTAAACCCATGAGGCGGAGGTTGCAGTGAGTCGAGATCATGCCACTGCACTCCATCCTGGGCAATAGACTGAGACTCTGTCTCAAAAAATAAAAAAATCTGATAAAAAAGAGCACATGCATATGGATGTTGACACACCCATGTTTTATTTGTTTTATTTGACATTTTCTAGTTTATCGCATATTTTTGAACTAAAGAAAGTATAACCGTTTTATTAATTAAAGATTCATGGAATGAACATTGACCTGCAATGCAGCATTTGGAAATAATTGGCATCTTCTAGGCACAGGTTAAACATAGGTTGTGTTTTATGCTCTGTTCTAATCTTACTTAAAGGTCTTTGATAACTATGGGGTTAATTTTAGTTTTGTATTAGTTTTAGTATAAATTTAGTATATACATTGTATAATAATATGTATAGTTTAGTATACAAGTTTAGTATATAAGTTTGGCAGCAAATTCATAAGAAAAGAAACTGTCTTTGAGGAAAAAAATAATACTCAGCCGAAGCCTTACCTTGGGTGTTATGTGATTATTTAATTTTACAGACTCCAGGGATTAGAGCTCGATCTACAAGGCTTCAGTGGTTTTGTGACAAATGTATTGCGAATAATCAGGTTTGTATTTGATTCTGATGTCTCAATCACCTAAAACTGTGAGTAAAAGGCAAGGGTCCTCTGTGTCACGTGAACATTTGGGGATTTCGAGAGATGGGGCATTGTGGAAGCAGTGTTTATCTTGATTGTTTGCCAGATAAGCAATGGCTTATTTATTATTCCTGAGGTGCAGTAGAAACCCTAAATTGTTAACCTGGGCCCTGAAGATTTTATCTTTAACTAGTTGGTTGGAGCAGGCCGACCTTGTGTCCTTGGCACTAATACACTAAGCCTTCATTAGTCCATAGTGGCAGGAGGAGTTGCTTCTTAGAGCTCTGGAATTTCTGCTTGCCCTCCTCTGGTGCAGGTACCTGTTTGCATCATGCCAAGTAAAAGCCCCAGGGCAAGAGGAGTGTAAAATTTGGAGGGAGAAGTATTTTGTTAGTGTATGATATTCTCATTGAGTTCTCCCACCCCGATATCTTTGAATTAGTTATTCACGTTGTGTTCTTGACTCCAGATTTTTTTTAAATCGTGTTAAAATAAGTATAATGTAAGATTTATCATTTAACCCTGTATAAGTATACAGTTCAGTGGCATTAAGTTCATTTACATTGTTGTGCTCAGCCCACTAACTTTTGAAATGAAGTTAAACTGCCCTTTGGTAAAGTTAATTTGAAAGATTATTCCACTGCTGTTTGTTAACTATAAAATATATAGCAAGGTAGATCTATCTCTTAATCTTACTTTTAAGGTTGAAACTCTGGAAAAATTAGTGGAGCTGACACAGAAGCTCTTTGAATGTGATAGAGACCAGATGTACTACAATCTGCTAAAACTGTATAGTAAGTGATTTAACTGTTCTTCTTGTTTTCATTTATTCTGTTGAAGGCAGTGGCAGGAAAGGAGTATTTGGTTTTGAAGGAGCTCCAGGGATTGTCAGAAGGCAGTTTTCATTCAACAGAGGTTCAAGTAGAGGCTAGATTGAGTTTTATCACAGAATGTTATATTGTAGCACTAGGCACTGTATATCTTCATAATTTCTGACATTCTTACTGCAATAATGAGAAAGTACGAAAACCTTCAGAACCACAGAATTTAATAGGACTTTTTGAGGTAAGAATGATCTTTCTGTTCTTTTTATTTAAACCTTCAGGTAAATTTATTGGTCACTTTTATAAATATGTAACCACCAAAACATTGATGTATGTAGATATTTTTTTCTTTTTGCAGGAAGATGCATATCTTGCATATCTATATACAAACTCATTGTTAAACAGTTTTTAAAATGTCATATATTTTTGACTCAGTTATATATTACAAACATTTTTCTATATTTAATCACCTACAAATAACTAATGTACTACATAGATGTACTAAAATTTACTCAGCCCATCTGTTACTGGATTTGTGAATAGATTTCCATTTTCCGTTTCTAAAACAATACTACGTTATTCATTTTTGTGCCTTAATCTTCATTTACATCCTTAACTCTTTTCTGAGGCTGAAATCTTTGTATTTGACATTTCAGAAACTTTTGATCTCTCTTTTCAAACAATGCTCTAGTACTTTTATACTGGTGTACACATTTGGAGCTTTACAGTTTCTTTTAGGATATTTCAGTGGAGAGGAATAACACTTAGAACAGCCAGTGACCTTTCCCTATTTGATTCATGGATATTTATCTAGATTTATTGTTCTTTTCTCTTGGCAAATTTCCCTTCACCAAACAAATAAGGGGATTTATTTGTCTTTTCAAACTTGTATTTATTACCATTGAAAGCTTTATTTTACATCTTGATGATGTAAATGAAATTAAACTTGCTAAATTTACATTCCAGTTTTTGGTTGTATTGAAATACACACTTCACAGTGTAATTCTTAAGACTTTGGCTTGAATGATGATGAAGTTTTTATACAGAATGCTGAGGTTGGTATTGAATGTATACAATTAAAAACCTGTATTTTAGGCAGTTGGTCCTCAAATTGCAAATTATAATCTGTACTTGAGCACTAACATTCCACTCTACCTACTTTTTCTTCCTTTTAAAGAACAATTTCATGAAATTCTAATGTGCCACGCTCAAAAGAAACACTGACTCTATGTCTAAATGTGTCTTATTATTTCAAGTAGTCCTCATAGAAGACTATATAAACTTTGATTCAGGAAAAAAAAAAAAAATCTATGAAGCCCTTACTGTGTGCTAGACATTGTGGTAGGCGCTGCAGGTGTAAAGGTAGTGCTCTGCTGAAAGGGTCAGCCCCATCACCAAGTCTTAACACTGCAGCGGGTAAGAACAAGTGTAAGTATGTGGTAGTCTAGGGCCAGGTAAGAGGTGGCCAGCCACACAAAGTTCTTCCTGTTCAGAAGAACTTTCACTATTAGTTTTGTTTTGTTTTTGAGACAGGGTCACCCAAGCTAGAGTACAGTGGTGTGATCAGAGCTCACTGCAGCCTCAACCTCCTGGGCTCAAGAAATCCTCACACTTCAGCCTCTCAAGTAGCTGGGACTACAGGCATGTGCCACCATAACCTGCTAAAAAAAATTTTTTTTTTTCTTTTACTTTTTGTGGAGACAGGGTCCCACTACGTTGCCCAGGATGGTCTTGAACTCCTGAGCTCAAGCAGTCTTCCTGCCTCAGCCTTCCAAAGTGCTGGGATTACAGGTGTGAGCCACTGTGCCCGGCCTCTTTTTTTTTTGTAAGAAACAATAAAAATATACAACGTTTAGCTTCATCTTAAAATTTCCATTAGGGATATATGGTCTTTGAGGTTTAATACTATTTTCTTGTCCTTAATTTCCTCTATCTGTCCTGTTGGACACCTGTCTCCAATTCTTGCATTGTATTTGAGCCAGTAGTTAGAGAAGGTTGGCAGAGTGTGGTTAGCTTCTTAGGAGGCTGGAAGCCAGTGGAATCCTATAGAGAAGTATACATACTTTTTAACCACATTTGTATACCTACCTTCTGCCATGTTATAAATAGATAATCTGATTATAATAGCCCTAATCCTTTCCTTTCTGAAGAAGAAGCAAGCTATCCCCTTCTGCATTTTGTCTTCAGACTTGTGCCACTATTTAAATATTGCTATATGGACTCAGTTGCTTTGAAATGGAACATATGATATGAATTGGTAGTAAATGTGGACTCATACTTTTTAAAAATCCGTATTTTGCATTGTGGATTTCTTTCTTAGGATGCGATTTTAGCCCTTGAAAGAGATTGAATTAGTAGTTTTTTTTGGATATTTGTTGAAAAGCAACTTTCCTTTGTTTATTTTAAAACAGTACTTTTCACATACCTGTACACACTTAATTTTGTGGTAAATTATACTACAGAAACAGGCACGAAACACGGATATGTAGCTCAGCCAACACCCATGGAACTGCGTTGCATAAGTCTTACATACGTTTAAATACAAGCTTTTATTAACATGAAAGTGCTTGCATTTTCTGTGGACTCAATATAACACGATCTGTTACAAAATTTTGTCATTATTCAAACTTCGTTTCTATCCTTTCCAGTATATTTTGAGCTTTCATTGTGACAGTCTTGGAAAATTAGCTTCTAGCACCTATAACAAACATTAATTACATGAATGAAATGACTTCCTCATTTGCTTAAGGAATTTTCTATTATTTCTATATGACATTTTCCTGTTCTGAACACTTCTTCTTTACAGATAGAAAGTAGAAATTAGTTTGCTTGTATAGTAGTCTAGGCAAGAGTCAAGCTGCCTTACATTTGTAAGTTTGCAATATAATTCTTTGAATCTTTTTAAAAAGTCTGTATAACCTCAGCATTTATTCTATCTCAATAATAATTTATATAGTATTTCTTCAAGTATGTATAGCCATTTACATTTCTTTTCATATTGTGTGGCCTTTTCCTCTTCCATTATTACACAAGTGAAATGAACATATTCTGATTACTAAAGATTCAAACAATATAATACTATACTAGCTAACTCTGAAAACGTCATTGTGTCCACCACCGCCCCCTAACCTCTTATCTCAGACGTAACTTTGTCAATTGGCCATCCTTTCCATGTCTTCTCTGTACATTGCCCTCTCTCTACCTTTATATCCATATATTTTTTATGTATGTACCTATTATTTTGGTTCTTTTATGTCCTGTTTTGATTGTTTTATACTCTACATGTTTCATGTTCTACATTTCTACACTGTATTCTGTGGCTTCTTTTTGTTATACTTAACAATATGAAATAAATTCACAAGAAAAATACTTGCTTTTTCTCCCTTTTTTTTTTTTTTTTTTTTTGAGACGGAGTCTCGCTCTGTCACCTGGGCTGGAGTGCAGTGGCCGGATCTCAGCTCACTGGAAGCTCCGCCTCCCGGGTTTATGCCATTCTCCTGCCTCAGCCTCCCAGGTAGCTGGGACTACAGGCGCCCACCACCTCGCCCGGCTAGTTTTTTGTATTTTTTAGTAGAGACAGGGTTTCACCGTGTTAGCCAGGATGGTCTTGATCTCCTGACCTCATGATCCGCCCGTCTCGGCCTCCCAAAGTGCTCGGATTACAGGCTTGAGCCACCGCTCCCGGCCTTTTCTCCCTTTTAAAATATGCATCTTAACTGCTGGTATCCTTAAAACCTCTGAAGTTGATGGATTTTTTTTAATGAATTTATGGGTTCTTAAAATGTATTTGTGTTTTATTTTAGTCCTTATTTGTTTTAGTGTTCATATTATCTCGTCTTTGGCCATTGGGAACCCCTTCACATTGGCTCCTGTGTTGGATTCTGTGTTGCCTGACACACCCCATTAGTCTTTGTTAGTGTCTTGTTTTCAGGCATAACAAGACAATCCAGGCTTATGTTACATCATTCCTGTCCTAGACTGTAATCCTTATTTTATAGGGGAATGATACGTAGGTCCCATAATCAGGTAATTGACATGGGGAATATGGAAATTGCCCCATCATATCATTGTGTAAAAACCATCAGCCTTATGATTAAAACCCTGAAGTAGAGATCTCTTAGTTTAATACCATAGAGAACACGTGTGAAAAGTGCCACCTGGTATACCCTGGTTCCATAGCCATAAAATGTTGCCTCACAACTGTGTCTATTTTTGTAAAATTCACTAATATTGTCAGAAATCTTTGGTCTTATAACGTAAGGGTTCTCAGAGGTCATTTAGAACAGTCTGTCCTCTTGTTCTTTCAGGAGGGAACTGTGAGTTCCAGGAAAGTGATGTGATTATAGAGGCAAAGTGTCCATTCCTTGGTCTCAACTCAAGTTTGTGGCTGTTAGATTATTTGAATAACATTATTGTCTCAGTAGGATTTTAAACACACAAAGGATATTATGAAAAAAAAGCATAGCCTTTCTGCACATTTGTGAGAGTTTACACACAGCTGCACATTTTGACACACTGATGTGCTTGACTACTTCAAATCTTTGTTTTGTATTTTGTGATCCAGATACAATTCCAGGAAATTTTTTCCCTCTGAAAAATATTTACTGAGTTGTTTCATGCTGTATTATACTAATTCTCATCTGTATTTTGAAATATTTTCTTAAGTTGCTAGTCTTTTTGTTGTTGTTGTTTGTTTTTTGAGACAGGGTCTCACTCTGTCACCCAGGCTGGAGTACAGTGGCACAATCTTGGCTCACTGCAACCTCCACCTCCCAAGTTCAAGCGATTCTCCTGTCTCAGCCACACCACTAGTTGGAATTATAGGCATGCACCACCACACGTGGCTAATTTTTGTATTTTTAGTAGAGATGGAGTTTCACCTTGGCCAGGCTGGTCTTGAACTCCTGGCCTCAACTAATCTGCCCACCTCAGCTTCCCAAAGTGCTGGCATTACAGACATGAGCCACTGTGCCTGTCCACTAGTCTATTTTAACAGGTGCATCTCTGTAATATCCTTGTCCTCCCAAAGTAGAAGCTTTTTATATAATTTTGTGCTCTTTTTAAACAAAGGAAATAATGTTCCCAGAATTCTTACAGCCTAAAGGCACAGAGTTGTAGATTATCCACCCACGTTTTTATTGTTCAGAATAATTAATCCCTTTTTAAAGGTCCTAAGCAGTACTGTGTCTAGCTTTTGGAAACCTTCCCCTATCTTCCCACAGTCCACAGGGACCTTTTGGCAGTCAACAGAAGTGCTCCACTTTTTTTCCTTCTATGAAATAAAGATTCAGAGACTTGGATTTTTTTTTTTTTAATCAAATAAGTTTTATACTTTCACATACTTGAAATACTTGAATTTTATATTACACAACATTTTAATGAAGAAAAAGCGTAATTAGCTAATGAGAGTTTTGTTTTGAAAATTGGTTGTAAATGTAAGGCTTTTATATTAGTTGGGTTAATTTTATCAGTATATGTATAAAATCACTCTGCACTTTACGTTAATTTCTGCCATCTGGGCCTCCTTGCAGTGTAGTCTGTGTGAAAGTTTAGGCTGCAGCTGGGCACGGTGGCTCACACCAGTAATCTGAGCACTTTGGGAGGCCAAGGCAGGTGAATTGCTTGAGGTCAGGAGTTCAAGACCATCCTGGCCAACATGGTGAAACCCTGTCTCTACTAAAACTACAAAAATTAGCGGGGCATGGTGGCACACACCTGTAGTCCCAGCTACTTGGGAGGCTGAGGCAGGAGAATCGCTTGAACCCTGGAGGCAGAGGTTGCAGTGAGCTGAGATCGGGCCACTGCACTCCAGCCTGGGCAACAGAACAAGACTCCATCTCAAAAAAAAAAAAAAGAGAGAGAAAGTTTAGGCTTCAGTCTGTGTGACCCAGGGGAATTTCTCTACTCATTATTTAAGGATTTTTTTTTTGTAATTGCTGATTTCCCTTGAAGAGTGAGTATGCTTTTTTTGTTCTTTGAATTTTTTACTTTCAGGAGTCATTAGTTATCAAAAAACTTAACTTTTTGGTTTTGGGGAGAATAATCTAGGAAAATCCTACATGTTTTAGTATTTTTCCTCTAAAATGCTGAGGAACAAATGTATTCATGTTGCCTGGAACATTTGTGCTCTAAAACAAACCCTTCCTTCCTAGAGCTGGACCCCACACAATCCAGATATTTCTTATACATACTGGCAAATTAAAAAAAAAAAAAAAGACATCTAAAGCAGGTTTTCTGTGCATTTAATAATTGTATTACACTTGGTGTCATGTGACATTTTTCATATCTTGCCCCAGTTTTTCACAAGCAGAAATTAATTTATTATATTAAATGACTTGATCTTTCCTTTTCCAACCATGAGAATTTCTAAAAACAAAGTTTTGATTCTGGAGTTTTTGCTATTTGTAAAGACTAGATTACCACATGAAAGGAAATGGACTTTTCAATACGAAGGGATCTGCCTATTTCCTTCCCAGCCGACTTCCTGTCCCCTTGTAATAGTCTGATAACATTATCAGCTGAGATAAGAAATCTAAGAAGATTCCATGTATCTCACATGGTCATAGAAACTCTTCATGTCGACAGAAGAAACATAGACTATTCTCTCTATTCATCTAAGTGAAAAGGTTTGTCACTTGTAAATAGAATTACACACTTTCAATCATTTTAGTACACACCACAGCTGTGTACTATATGGCAGCAGCCTCCAACCTTTTTGGTACCAGGGACTGGTTTCATGGAAAACAGTTTTTCCATAGACCAGGTTGTGGTGGGGGACGGGGATGGTTTGGGGATAAAACTGTTCCACCTCACATCATCAGGCATTAGTTAGATTCTCATAAGGAGCGCACAACCTAGATCCCTCACATGCGCAGTTCACAACAGGGTTTGTGCTCCTATAAGAATGTAATGCTGCTGCTGATCTGACAGGAGGTGGAGCTCTGCGGGCAATGTTTGCTCACCCGCCCACCCCACACCTTCTGCTGTGTAGCCCGGTTCTGTAGCCTTTGCAAAGATCATGGATGTATGTATATCATATGCACTGCATACTATCACGTATATATGTATACTGCATATGGTACACATATATATACATATGGTATGTATGTATATATGGTGCCATATGCTGTGTGTGTGTATATATGTATGTCTCCATGATCTTTGCAAAGGCTAAAGGTCATAGTTGAGTTGTTACCTATTTCTGATTTTGATTTCAGCAGTAGGCACTTTCTCAGTAACATTAAAAAGACAAACTTTTAATCAACATGATTGAAAGTGTTTAATAAAGTGTGATGAGGGCTTCTTGTTACTGCTTTTTAATAGGTAGGGTATTTTTGGTTTGTAATTCAGAAGTACAGAGAAAAGTTCCCTTCTTGACTTTGTGGTCACAGTCACATAGGTTCCTTTCCCTAAAGGGCGGCATTTGAAATAATGCTTTCTTCAACATCAAATAAGAAAAGTTCTAAATATTTTTGTGAATTCTCTTTAGTATATTTGTTGATTAATTTCTGCTTAATCAAATTCTACAGAAATGAATGGTGACTGGCAAAGAGCTGATGCTGTCTGGAATAAAATCCAAGAAGAAAATATTATTCCTCGTGAGAAGACATTAAGATTATTAGCGGAAATCCTTAGAGATAGTAACCAGGAAGTTCCATTTGACGTACCTGAGGTAATTGTTTTTGGCATAATCATAACAGATTTTGTTAGTATAATTAGGTCATAGATTAGCCTACTTTTATACTGAAAAGATCACCAGTTTTTATTTAACAGAATAATTTTGTTTTAAAGTTGTGGTATGAAGATGAAAAACATTCCCTGAATTCTTCATCGGATTCTTCATCAGACTCAACCACAGAACCTGGTTTCCAGAAAGATATATTGAATGCCTGCCGATTGAAGCAAAGCAAAGGCAAGCACATATGGGAATGGCGGTGTGGGAGCGGGGGGTCTTCTTTCTAATAGCAGTGTAGGAAGTGCTGTAGGTTAGAGATAGGACTTAAATTTTATATATTTCTTGTCCCCTTCCATACTTTAACGAAAACATTTTGGGGCAAGTGGGAAAATTTAACTATTGACTGAATGGTAGGTAATTTTTTTTTTTTTTTTTTTTTTTTTGAGGCGGAGTCTCGCTCTGTCGCCCGGACTGGAGTGCAGTGGCCGGATCTCAGCTCACTGCAAGCTCTGCCTCCCGGGTTTACGCCATTCTCCTGCCTCAGCCTCCCGAGTAGCTGAGACTACAGGCGCCCGCCACCTCGCCCAGCTAGTTTTTTGTATTTTTAGTAGAGACGGGGTTTCACCGTGTTAGCCAGGATGGTCTCGATCTCCTGACCTCGTGATCCGCCCATCTCGGCCTCCCAAAGTGCTGGAATTACAGGCTTGAGCCACCGCGCCCGGCCAATGGTAGGTAATATTAAGGAATTACTCACTATTTTTTTTTGAGACAAGTCTCACTCTGTCACCCAGGCTGGAATGCAGTGACATGATCTCAGCTCACTGCAAGCTCCACCTCCTGGATTCACGCCTCCTGAGTAGCTGGGACTACAGGTGTCCACCACCACGCCCGGCTCATTTTTTGTATTTTTAGTAGAGACAAGGCTTCACCCTGTTAGCCAGGATGGTCTCGATCTCCTGACCTCGTGATCTGCCTGCCTGGGCCTCCTAAAGTGCTGGAATTACAGGCGTGAGCCACCGTACCCAGCCGGAATTACTTATTTTTTATTAAATGTGATAATGGTATTATGATTTACTTATAGGAAAATGTTCTGAAATTTTGAGATCCATATGAGTTACTGAGGGATGAAAAAAGTCAAGATTTCTATAATTTATTTTAAAATGCTTAAGCTATGAAAAACAAAGCAGGCCGGGCATGGTGGCTCACGCCTGTAATCCCAGCACTTTGGGAGGCCGAGGTGGGCAGATCACAAGGTCAAGAGATCGAGACCATCCTGGCCAACATGGTGAAACCCCATCTCTACTAGAAATACAAAAATTAGCCGGGCGTGTTGGCGCATGCCTGTAGTCCCAGCTACTTTGGACGCTGAGGCAGGAGAATCGCCTGAACCTGGGAGAGGGAGGTTGCAGTGAGCCAACCACTGCACTCCAGCCTAGCGACAGAGTGAGACTCCGTCTCAAGAAAAAAAATAAATCTGGTAAAACGTTAATTGTTAGATATAAGTGATGGATATATGGAAGGTGAGGTTCATTATACTATTCTTTTTTTTTTTTTTCTGGAGACAGGTCTCGCTCTGTCACCCAGGCTGGAGTGCAGTGGTGCAATCATGGTTCATTGCAGCCCCCACCTCCTGGGCTCAAGCAGTTCTCCTACCTCAGCTTCCCAAGTAGCTGGGACCATAGGCACACACCACCACACTCAGCCAACTTTTGTAGTGACAAGGTCTTGCTTTGTTGCCCGGGCTAGTCTTAAACTCCTGAGCTCAAGTGGTCCTCCCACCTCGGCCTCACAAAGTGCTGGGATTACTGGTATTAGCCACCACCCCCAACCTGTACTGTTCTTCATACTTTTCTGTACATTTGAAATTTTTCATAATAAATGCCATTGTTGGCATACATTTTTATTAAAAATATTGTTTTGAAAATAGCATTGTGGCAAATATTATAACTTACTTGAAAGCAAAAAATGATTAAGGCACTAATTACTAGTGTATATTGACGTGATCCAGCAGTATCTCGAGGTTAGAGGTCTGCTTCTTGACTTTCTTCCCTTTCTCTAGCATTAAGTTTTCCTGAAGACATCTTCACCTCTCTTAATGCCTGCTTTAAATTTTGTATGACCATCTTTAATCCTCTGATAGGAGCTTGCAAGTTGAATTTTATATTTTCACTTAGACTTCTTGTACTGTTCCAGAAGCATATATTACTCATATTTTCTCTACTTTTATTAATTTATTTTCCTTCTAGCTTTCCATAGAATGATTCCTTCAGTTTTAGGGTGGATTTCAAGGAAGGTTTATGATAGTTTACCATTAAGGAAATAAATACAACAGAATTCTTTTTTTTAATTTTACTATTGATAGTTTTGAGGTTTGTTTATTAGAAAGGAATCAATGTAGACATTTATGGAACTTCTTCATTTCCTAACTTAACTAGAAGGCTTGACTAGGCTTGCAGGCTTGGGAGGCCAACGTGGGCAGATCACTTGAGCCCAGGAGTTTGAGACCTGCCTACGCAACTTGGTGGTATCCCATCTCTCCAGAAAATACACAGATTAGCCTGGCTTGGTGGCACAAGCCTATAGTCCCAGCTACTCAGGAGGTTGAGGTGAGAGGATCAGCTGAGCCCAGGAGGTTGAAGCTGCATTGAGCCATGATTGCACCTGGGTGATTGAGTGAGACCCTATCTCAAAAAGAAAAAAAGAAATTTGGTGGCACTGATGTAAAATGTATGAAGTAAAAATAAGCTAAGTTCTTAGGCCTCCTCACTTACCTCTATAGTATAACTTTTTATTTATTCTGAGTCATTTTCTTTTCTTTTTGAGACGGAGTCTTGCTCTGTCACCCAGGCTGGAGAGCAGTGGTGCATTCTCGGCTCACTGCAAGCTCCGCCTCCCGGGTTCCAGTGATTCTCCTGTCTCAGCCTCCCAGGTAGCTGGGACTACAGGTGCACACCAGTCTATTCAGTCTATATATCATTGAGTACATGCTATGCATCTTTGAAAGTGAAGTATGAGATTAAGCTTGATCAACACTGTGTAAATGTTCTGGTGAAGTGTTTTTGTTTGTTTGTTTGTTTGTTTGTTTTGTGAGACAGAGTCTCACTCTGTTGCCCAGGCTGGAATGCAGTGGCTCAACCTCTGCCTTCCAGGCTCAAGTGATTCTCCTGCCTCAGCCTCTCAAGTAGCTGGGATTATAGGCACCCGCCACTATGTCCGGCTTTTTTTTTTTCTTTTCTTTTTTTCGTATTTTTAGTAGAGATGGGGATTCACCATGTTGGCCAGGCTAGTCTCAAACTCCTTACCTCAAGTGATCCGCCCATCTAGCCTCCCAGAGTGCTGGAATTATAGGCGTGAGCCACCACCAAGCCCATCCTCTGGTGAAGCTTTGTTTCGACTAAAATGAATAGTTAGTGTAAAGTTTAAGTGAAAACATTTAAGTAGTTAACTAAATGATTAAATACAATGCAGTGCGTATTATAAATGTAGAGCTACCTCTATGCTGGAATTTTCATTTATCTAATTGGTTTCATCCTGTTAATTCTTTCTTTGGGGGGGGCAGGGGGTAGAATGTTGGTCTGTCACCCAGGATAGAGTGCAGTAGTGCAATCTCAGCACACTGCAACCTCTGCCTCCTGGGTTCAAGCGATTCTCCAGCCTCAGCCTCCCAAGTAGCTGGGATTACAGGTGCCCCCCAGCTAGTTTTTGTATTTTTGGTATAGACCGGGTTTCACCATGTTGTCCAGGCTGGTCTCAAACTCCTTACCTCAAGTGATCCTCCTACCTTGGCCTCCCAAAATGCTGGCATTACAGGTGTGAGCCACTGTGCCCGGCCATAATCTCAGGATTCAAATGTTTAGTGAAATGTGAATGCTTTGAAAATTGAATGCTTACATTAACACTTTTCTGGTAGTTCAGTCTACTTAAAGGTGTATCGTGATTGTCACATCAGAAACAAACGTGTGGTGAATGGGTTTGGTATAGTAAAATGCTAATTAAAAAAAAACCTAATAGGGACTAATATACACAGCCACACCAAGTTAATGTGAAGACCACAATTTTAGAAAACAACAAGAGTTTCCAAATGAGTGAAATATTATGTATGATTGTGAGGAAGTTGACAATAATTTTATTGCATCTTAAGTTTTTAGCCCCCTAAAAAGCATTGGGTATTGAGTGGCAGATTTTATTGCAGTCATCTTATTGTGTGTCATGGTTTAAATATTTTATTTAGCAGAGCTGTTCTGTGACTTTAATAAGTAAATAAGACATTCTTGGCCGGGCGTGGTGGCTCAAGCCTGTAATCCCAGCACTTTGGGAGGCCGAGACGGGCGGATCACGAGGTCAGAAGATCAAGACCATCCTGGCTAACACGGTGAAACCCCGTCTCTACTAAAAAATACAAAAAAATAGCCGGACGAGGTGGCGCCTGTAGTCCCAGCTACTCGGGAGGCTGAGGCAGGAGAATGGCGTAAACCCGGGAGGCGGAGCTTGCAGTGAGCTGAGATCTGGCCACTGCGCTCCATCCTGGGCGACAGAGCGAGACTCCGTCTCAAAAAAAAAAAGACATTCTTAAATTTGTGATGCATTGATACTGGTACTCGAATGAAGATATGTCATTTTCTCCCATTTCAGAAAAGTGAAATACACCGAATACACTAGGTATCTGATGGAAATGATAGTGGAGTTTCTTCTTGCGTATTAGCGTGTTTTTATTTTCCGTTTTTTGCCAGTGTCCTGGAATATACAGTTGTTCACAACCATAGAAATCTAGTGTAAGGCACTTGGAAATTTAATGACTAACAGGGACTGTTCTATGGAAGACTTACTTGAAATGTGATAAACTTGTGCCATTGTTACTTTCACTTGCCCAAACTGTTCTCCTTAGTTAAGATGCAAATATAAATGTTGTCATATTTTTTTCTCCAAATTTAGCTTAAAGGGATAAATATTTCTTTGACAGTGCCACTTAAGTTTAATTAAGGGGCTAATGCACACATCCCCTAACTCATACATAGAAGCATAGCAATTTTTGCACGTTCAGAAACTTCTAAAGTAGCTTAAAATGTTCTTCTGAACATTAAAATAATATCATGTTCATCTTAATTAGAAGTTTTATATTTCCTTACATTGAGCCCTATATTCGTAGAACTATCACGTAGGCCATACGTGATAGTTCAGTTATGCCCCATCTTTATTGTGATTTGTTTATACACAGAAGGGAGTAGATTGTAGTTTCAGTTGGCTGTTTATAGCCAGGCAATTTTATTTCAGAAAAGTAAGTGACTGAAAAGTATAGTTACTTCTCTTTTGGTAACATCTTTTCATTCACTGACAGTTATTGTGAACAAGTGAAATAAAACTGTTAATCAGTCAAACAAATGTTGCTTAGTTTACTTGTTAGATATCTGTATATTTGAAAATTGTATGTTTTTGTATAAGTCCTGTCGTAGCCAAATAATGTGATCTCCTAATTTTAGAATTATAGGCTATATTCTCTTTAGTGCTATTGTGCTGAAATGTTAACCATTGTAACCACCCACTTATAGATTAAAGATTGCTTTAAAATGAATCTTTTGCTCCCCTCAATCTAAATTATACCTCTGGTTTATTTGGACTTTAACACACATTTTGCGATTTATTTTGAAACTAGTATCATCTTTTCATAAATTCAGAAGAGCTGTTTCTCATTTTTATTAGAAAGAAAATAATTTATCAACTTAAGAAAGCTGGTATGAGAAATAATTTTAAGAGGAAACCCCTTCAGGCACCATCCATTCAGATTAAGTTGTAATTTCCAAAACTGTAGCTTTGTCTTTAAAATATTTGAAGAATTATGTCAGTGTGTCTCTCTATAGAGGGTAACAGTGGGTTGGTATTAAAAAGCAGAAATATTTGGGTTTAGGTCTTTGTTTCAGGATTTTTTCCATCCTTTTGGCATTTCAGAATAATGTCATCTTATTTATTTTTTGTCTGTTTTCTCTCATAGGGGCATATGATATTTTCCTGAAAGCAAAACAGCAAAACGTTGTATTTAATGCTGAAACCTACAGTGATCTCATTAAATTACTGCTGTCAAAAGAGTGTTTTACACAAGCAGTGGAAGTGAAAGCATTGTAAGTATTAGTCCACTTATTAAACCTCTTGTTTAAAAAAGAATATTGGCTACCATTAGCCAATAATAATAATAATGTGCTGTGTAGTGTAATTGCTTGATTGGCCTCAGCTGCCCATAAAAATCATATGAAATGGTTAACTAATTTTATCAGGGTTTTTTCACCTTAAAAAAAAAAAAAAAAAAAAACCTTTACTGGCCATACATAATGTAGTACATTTTGCTTAATGTTCCATCACGATTCATTTAAGATATCCATGCACAGAAAAGTAATTTTATTATATTCTGTTTCTTGTTCAGCAACTAAATCCATGTACTTTTTGTGGGGGGAGTAGCCTGAGAAAACAAAGACACCATGGACTTTGAACTTAGACTAAGATTTGAATCTTACTTGAAAGTTCTGTGACCTTGGGAAAATACCTGCCATCTCTGATCATTAGTTTTTCTTCTGTATGATGAGTGTATGATAATATTACTTAATACTAAAGATTTATTCTAGGTGTTGAAGAAGGTAGCGTGAAGTAGAAAAAACATAGGTACTGAACTCATTTTATTTGTGTTTCCCCCTCCTTTCGTGTTTTTTGATTAAAAAGAAAAATAATCTGGGCGAGGTGGCTCATGTCCGTAATCCCACAAGTTCGGGAGGCCGAGGTGGGTGGATCACCTGAGGTCAGGAGTTTGAGACCAGCCTGACCAACATGGTGAAACCCCGTGTCTACTAAAAATACAAAAATTAGCCGGGCATGGTGTCGTGTGCCTGTAATCCCAGCTACTCAAGAGGCTGAGGCAGGAGTATCACTTGAACCCAGGAGGTGGAGGTTGCAGTGAGCTGAGATTGCGCCACTGCACTCCAGCCTGGGTGACAAAGCGAGACCCTGTCTCAAAAAAGAGAAGAAGAAAAGAAAAGGAATAATCTGAAAAAATTTTTAAGTCCACAACACTTTTAGAATATTAGAATCCCAAGGAGAAAATGGATGCCTGCCATCCTTTCACATCACAAGAAAACCTGGCAGTGTCCTAGTGTTGCTAAAGTTATGCATCATAGGCCGTATTTACTGTCTGTGTTTTAGTATTGAAAAACGTGTTCTGTATGACTGTACTTGTCTATGTGTGTGTGTGTGTGTGTGTGTGTGTGTGTGTGTGGTCTTGAATCATCATCTGTATGTCTTGATACAAGACAGTTGCACTAGGACTGTCGGGTTTTCAATGTACTCTGTGTGTCATTTGTGTGTTTTCTCAATTCCTAATCAAATTATATATATATATATATATATCTAGAACACTCGATATACCCTTAATTAGTGACTTGGAAAATCTGACATTGAGCAGTATCCTGTCATCTGTAACCACTAGGTCAAGGGTGTGGATCATCTAAAATTACTTTCCTCAGAAAATTATGAAACTCTCCATGCCAACCCTTTCCATGATAATGAAGGAGAGCCAGAAAAAAGAGAAACATTTTGTGTTGAGAATTAAGTATGACTAAGTGATGAGATAGAAGCAAAGACAGAAAACTTAAAAAAAAATTAGATTTTGAGTTTGGTCATGAAGACCTCTGAAATACTTCCCAAAAGTACAGGTTTTAATTTTTTTTTTTTTTTCTTTTTCATTTTCATTGGGTTTGTTCTAGAACAGTGATCCTTATTCTGGTAGCATAAACAGATTCCTCACAGCTCACCACAAAGATTCTGATTCAGCCAATTTGGTGTGGGGTCTGAGAATGTACATTTTACTCCATACCCCAGGTGATTGAAGAATCATGTCTTAAACATTTTGATCGCATATGATTAATAACAAATTGTACTTGATATATCACATGTAACTATATTATAAAACATACTCAAAATAGAAAATCTTCGTAAGATGAAATTTTTAAAAAGAGATTTAAGCCCAGGCACGTTGGCTCATACCTGTAATCCCAGCACTTTGGGAGGCTAAGGCTGAAAGGATCACTTGAGGTCAGGAGTTCGAGACCAGCCTGGGCCAACATGGTAAAACCCTGTCTCTACTAAAAATATAAAAATTAGCCTGGTGTGGTGGTGGACACCTGTAATCCAAGCCACTCTGGAAGCTGAGGCAGGAGAATCACTTGAACCTGGGTGGCAGAGGTTGCAGTGAGCCCAAGATCGCGCCACTGCACTCCAGCCTAGGTGAAAGAGCAAGACTCTGTCTCAAAAAAAAAGGGAGAGAGAGATGTAAAGGTTTTCTTGCCTCACCCTAGAGTGTTCATACAGTGTGCATGCTGCTCATTGAAGACCACTGGTCTAGAGTAGTTTCAAAACGGCAGTTGCAGCCAATTAGTGGGTCATGACATCTATTAAGTGGGACAGAACCGACATTGTATTAATGAAATAGTATAGACTATTTCAAAGTACTTCTGTAGTAAAGATAATATTTCATGAAAAGTTGCTTTCAGTTATGTGTGTGTGTATGTATCTGTGGATTGGGTTGTCATGTAAAACATCATTTCTTACTATAGTTCTCCCATGGATCTTGATCTACCAAGGTTGAAACTGCCGACCTGGAAGATAGTTGTAAGCATGACCTCTATTTGCCTTAAATTTACAACCCATGAAACACAGGTTTATCTTTTTTTTTTTTTCCTTTTCATTTAAGTTCTAGGGTACATGTGCATAATGTGCAGGTTTGTTGCATATATATACATGAGCCATGTTGGTGTGCTGCACCCATTAACTTGTCATTTACATTAGGTATATCTCCTAATGCTATCCCTCCCCGCTCCCCACAACAGGACCCGGTGTGTGATGTTACCCTTCCTTTGTTCAAGTGATCTCATTGTTCAATTCCCACCTATGAGTGAGAACATGCGGTATTTGGTTTTCTGTTCTTGCAATAGTTTGCTGAGAATGATGGTTTTCAGCTGCATCCATGTCCCTACAAAGGACATGAACTCATCCTTTTTTATGGCTGCATAGTATTCCATGGTGTGTATGTGCCACATTTTCTTAATCCAGTCTGTCACCGATGGACATTTGGGTTGATTCCAAGTCTTTGCTATTGTGAATAGTGCCGCAGTAAACATACATGCGTATGTGTCTTTATAGCAGCATGACTTATAATCCTTAGGTATATCCCCAATAATGGGATGGCTGGTCAAATGGTATTTCTAGTTCTAGATCCTTGCGGAATCGCCACACTGTTTTCCACAGTGGTTGAGCTAGTTTATAGTCCCACCAACAGTGTAAGAGTGTTCCTATTTCTCCACATCCTCTCCAGCACCTATTATTTCCTGATTTTTTAATGATTGCCAAGGTTTATCTTCTTCCCTTCTTCTCTAGATCTTCATGAAGGCTTCATGAGGTATGATTGACATGTAAAAATATATATATTTAATGTATCTATCTCAGTGAGTTAGGGGATACACCCTTGGAACCATTGCCCACTTCAAGGTCACAAACATATCCTTCCCCTTCCAGAGTTTCTTCCCACCCTCAATATTATTATTATTATTAATTGAGTTTTGTGTGTGAGAGAACATACTTGTGATCTTTCCTCTTAGCAATTTTCAGTATAAATACAGTATTGTTAGCTGTTGACAGTAAGCTGTATAGAGCTCCAGAACTTACTTATCTTCCATAACTGAAACTGTACTTTAACCATTGTCTCCTCATTTCCCCTCCTCCCAGTCCTTGGCATCCGCCATCATGCTCTGCTTCTTAGTTTGATATACAAGTGAGACTTTTCTTTTAGCTGTGTTATCTACCAGAGTTATTTGGGAGTTGCCCTCCCCCATGCATCTGTATGCACCCAAGAGAACCCAAGATCCAAAGCCTGAAGTCAGTCTGGGCTTTGGATGCATGTCCTCTCCCTTGAACCAATAAAATGTTATATCTGAGTATGTAGAATTGTTTCATGGCTTAAATTGTTGAGTACTTTAAAAAATAATGCTGGAGTGGAAATTCAGAAGTGAAAGTTTAAGTTACTATTTATCCAACTATGTTACTTGAGGTATTTCAAGAGATATTTTGTGGGTTCAGTTCCTGTTTATTGCCAACTAGGTCCTCTCTTTCCATTCCCATTCTGTGTCAGTGATCAGAGTGAAAAACAACTGTTGCTTTTTTATAAGCAACTTTATTATAATATGGTGGCCAAATGAGCTACTGTAGCAAATGGCAGTACAGCTCTAGTATTATTTGGGCAGTCTTACTCTGGATCCATAGCTATCTGTTGTTACAGTTTTCTATGTAATGTCACTTGGTCAACCTTAAGAGCCATGGTTTTGGTGGAGCATGGTGGCTCGGTGGCTCAGTGGCTCACGGCTATAATCCCAGCACTTTGGGCGATCAATTTATCTGTAGTAAATTATTTTCAAGGGAGGGAAACCACTTAATTCAAAGAGCAGTAAGGGATATAAACTCTTGTTTTAAATCTCTGCTAACATTAAACCATATTCTTAGGGAATTTAGGAGTCATGTAACAACAACCCTACTTTATCTTTTGAGAGTAGACCTTGATTTTCTCTCGTTCCTCTTGGCTTCCTGTATCATTCTGTTCGGAAATAATGCTATATCTGTCACTGATGATTTTTAATGAAGTGGCCAGTTTTTGTTATCCTAAATAATATAATCACCAACTAATGTCCTTTGTGCATAAGCTCACTTCTCATGCCTGTATTACATGTATTATACCATATTTACTTAAAAATGTTACCTAAAATCCATTAAAACCATAAGGCAACAAAACTCTTAAATTTGAAATGTCCAATGTGAAAGTTTCCCTATAATACTATCTTCTTCGGTTAAGATAGTTTAATTTTTGCAGTTGATTGTAAATTGAAATAGGGGTACTCTTTTTCCCCTGTAATTTTTTTCCCTTCATTTTGACAGTTCTAAAAATAAAATGTCTGGAATTCTCTGCTATCCAGTTCAGTAACCACTAGTCCTGTGTAACTGCTTAAATTTAAATTAGTTAAAATGTAATTAAGATTTCTGTTTCTTCATCAGAGTAGCCGTGTGGCTAGTGGCTAACCGTGTTGTTGCACAATACCAGTAAAGAATATTCCCATCATCACAGGAAGTTTGATTTGACAGCTCTGGACTCAGTTTTTTCCAGAAGGAAAGATCAAAATTAGGAGTCAAAAGTTAATGTCTTTTATTATATCGTATAAATGTTTCCAATGCAAAGATCTCTACCCGCAACTTTTTAAAATTTTTCTCTTTCTGCCACTTTGGAATCTGTTTTGGTTGTAATTGATCAGTTTCTACATATGTAGGATATATTATTATAGAATAGATCTGGGGTTTCTTCTTCCTGCTATTTATCTCCACTTTCATATTTGTAATGAGCAGGCAGCTTGAGACAGGAAGAGTTTATTGAAAAAGAACGTTATAGGCTTTGAGGTTTTTGAAAGGTTTGTAGTTCATACTTAGTGTCAGTTAAAAGAGAAGTTTTGTTACCTTGTGGTTTTAATGGATTGTAGGTGAATATTTTTAAGTTAATACGGTATAATACATGTAATAATATTAGAAGTGAGCTTTTAATAGTGTCTAATTTTTATTTAATCATGCTAAAGATTGAGAAAGTAAATCCTTTGTGCAATTCGTAGTCTCATGCATGAGTTGTTGACTTAAGAGCTTTGACAGATGGGACAAAGGAGAAAAGTCAAACTGAGCAATGGGTGCTTTGGTGGGATTAAGAGGATTGGTCGGAGGAATAAGAAAATCCTGTGTCCAGGGACTGTAGGGGTGGACCTTAGAGGCTGAAAGTGACTGAGAGGATGGGCATGTCGGAGTATCTCTGGAGGATTTTCTTGGAATGAGAATAATTTAGCAGTGACCCCGCTTTCGTTGCAATCTGCCCAGCTTATATGTCCATGTTGGCAGGGCATGCTGTTGTTGGCAGCAAGGTCATCACTGAGCTCGATAAGGCAAATGGCAGCAATTGCTTTTGTTCCTTTTGACCTGTTTAGATTTTCTAATCCAGAGATGAACTCTGGGAGCATTAAGGATGCCGAAATTTCATTACAGGAGATGCGCAAACAGTGTAGCAAACAGAAATCTCCAGCTAGGTTTTGGGGTTTCCTGTTTGTTTTTGCTGTTTCATTTTGCTTTTTTTAATCCTGTAGGTTTTATTGAAAAGTCAAGTGATTTTTTGCTCTTGAGTTTTAAAAGTTGGTGTTTCGTTTCAAACTTAAGGCTAAGGCAAGATGGTTGTGTGAAATTTTTAATTTTAAAGTACCAGTAGTTTGAGTTCTGTAGTATGTTCAGCTTCAAAAACTGTATGAATCTAGATGGCAGAAATTTGAAAATTAATTGACCAAATGATACAGTGTTAGTAATCTGCTTTAGTTGATGTTTAAAATGTACAGTGCTGAAAATAAATCTTCATTTTTGTTTCTGGAAGAAGAGTTTTACATTTTATAATTACTGTGAATGTAGAAAAAAAAAGTATCCAGCTTAGGATACGGCAGAACAATGCGGGGCACGCAGTTATTTTAGTCATCTAATATGTCAGCATTCAAGAATCTGAACCGATTGTTTAAAAAAAATCTTGTACTTTGTTTCTTTTGTTGCTCATTTCCAACTTTGTCATCTGTCAGAATGCAAAAAAAAATTATCCTTCTATAACCATTGACAGGATAACACAAAAGCTGTCTCCAGGTCGATATTTTGCAGCAATATTTTTAACATACGAACAGTAGTTTTTATAATTTCACCTTGGTGCTCAACCATTTATTATCGTATCAGAAGCATGTCAGTAATTCCTTTCTAAATGTCTGCTTCTTTTAGCGCGGAGACCCACATCAAGGGCTTCACACTGAACGATGCTGCCAACAGCCTCCTCATCATAACGCAAGTTAGGCGGGATTATTTGAAAGGTATGTCACAATGCTTGACCTTTACGTCACATTAATGCCTCTGCAGATTTTTCTTGTAACGCCCTTCGAATACTTGGATAAAGGAGTCCATTTAGCAAATTACCTGCTTATCAAGAGCCTTTTGTGGTAGCTGAGAGACGTAAATTACTGTACATGCATTTATAATACAGCTTGAATATGAATGTACTTGTCATTTGACCACTTAGTCCAGTTTCCATTCCATTTAACACAAGATGGGTTTTCTTAAGATGAATCACAGCTCTTCAGACATGCAAAATTTGTGTTCCAGAACGAGAGAAAGTACAGGCTTTCAAATGCGTTAAAATTCACAGCACAAGTCATTTTGCTTTGGAAATTAACATACTTTAGAGCATCTGAAACAATTCCCAGCAGTTGTTTCTTGCATATTGTGTTGGTTGTGTGTGAGATAGCAAATGAGTTAAATTGAGTGTTAAATATGTGGGATTGTGCACCAAATGATTATAATATTGATTTTTAAAACTTAATCTAATACTTTTTAAATAGTTCATAACACCAACAGCAATAAAATACAATGTTTGTTTGAAGTTTAGAGTTTTCAGATTAATGTTAAGAGAATGACACCTGAAAGATGTGGACATGACTTTGGGGAGGATTGGGGTGGGGGCCATTGGTTTGGTAGAGGCTGTTTAAGAGTTTTCAAGGGGATGAAATTGAATGTGGAGGTCTTATGAATGATCTCCCAAGGGGGACTATGATGAATCTCTTAAATTTAGGTAAGTAACTTTCCACTTTAAGATTTACATTTGAATTTGAGTGAATGCAGTGATACTGCAGTTTTGCCAGTACAACAAAACCCACTTAGGAGATCTCTAAGGAAGGTTGAAAAAGCTCTGGAAGTGTAACCTCGTTGCTTCCTCTCTCTGTAATAATGGTATTATTCCTCATTGCATGTTTTGGTTTGGTTTTGTTTTAGGGTTTTGTTTTTGTTTTTTTGGTGTTTTTGGTTTTTTTTTGAGATAGGGTCTCATTCCATTGCCCAGGCTAGAGTACAGTGGTGGGATGGCTCTGGCTCACTGCAACCTCCTCCTCCTGGATTCAAGCGATTCTCCCACCTCAGCCTCCTGAGTAGCTGGGATTACAGGCGCCTGCCACCCTGCCCAGCTAATTTTTGTATTTTCAGTAGAGACGGGGTTTCACCATGTTGGCCAGGCTGGTCTCCAACTCCTGACTTCAAATGATTCTCCCGCCTTGGCCTCCCAAAGTGCTGGGATTACAGGCATGAGCCACCGTGCCCGTCCTGCATGTTTATCACATAATTTCACATCCTTGAGAGGAAGTTGTTGTTTAATTGTTCAACTTTAATGTTGCTTATAATACCTAAATGTACTGGTCTTTAGCTGTCTTCCTAATTGATTAGTACTGAATATGTAAGTGAATAGAAAACACTTTTTGTGCCCAGATTTTTGTGGCTAGGCGCAGTGGCTCACACCTGTAATCCCAGCATTTTGGGAGGCCGTGGCAGGAGGATTGCTTGAGTCCAAGAGTTTAAGACCAGCCTGGGCAATGTAGCAAGACCTGGTCTCTACAAAAATTTTTTAAATAGCCAGGCATGGTGGTATGCGCCTGTAGTTCCAGCTACTTAGGAGGCAGAGGTGGGAGAATCGTTTAAGCCCAGGAGGTTGAGGCTGCCATGAGCCATGATGGTGCCACTGCACTCAGCCTGGGCAAGAGCGAACCCCTTCGCCCGGCCCCCCAAAAATCACTTTATGTCCGTTAGTATTTTATGTAACAAAATGATAAACAGTTTTAAAACAATGAAAAGTTAAACTTGCTCGCCATATAAATAAGCTCATTGTCATAAATAGCTTTTGTTTCTGTAGACATGGAGATAAGAACAAAACACTTTTCTAATTTCAGAGGTTCATTTTTCAGCTGAACCTGACCCAAATTTCTTCAGCTTGATTGGTACCCTTTATTTTTATGTTAGGCGCCCTGTGTAAGCTACAGGAAAGGACATGGTATAATTTATCATCTACTCTTCTGAGCTGTTCAGCTCAACTGGAGGTTGCCTGAGAGCAGGAGCCTTGAGCCCACTGTTGCTGCACTACCTCTTCCACCCCCACCCCACCCCCTTCCTGAGCATATCACCACAAACCTGTTCTTGGAGTAAAATGATCATCAGTGAGAACAGGAGTGGGGTTTGCACTTATTTTGCTCCATGGCTGATGAGAGCTCTTGATTTTCCAAAGTCCCCTTCCATTCTTCTGCCTTTCTCTCTTTTAGGTTTCTTTTTCTCAACCCCATCTAAAGTAGGAAGAAAAAGTAAAGCCAATTAAATTTTACCATTGGTGAATATTAATAGCTGATACGTGGCACTTATACAGTGTAATCAGTATCACTAGTGAGTAATTGTGTAAATGTTGGAATTAGGTGACAGTGGGAAAGGACCTGGGGTGAGGGATGTGGATAGGTAACATTTTTGGTGTCCCTGAAGTCATTAACTCTACAGAAGGCAAGCCTTATATGAGAATAGGATTTAGGTCACAAGGTCCTGTGCTATCTTTGGACAGACGAGAATTGGTCTGTTCTCCCCACCCTTCTGCTGTCTCGTGCACACACGCACTCATAGATGGAAGCTCTGGGATCGTTGGAATCTTCGAGTGTTGTCTAAACATATGACTTTACCTTGGGCAAACTAATCTCTGTGCCCAGGTGTCTCATCTGTAAAATTGGTACTTGTCTCGGAAGGGTAGTTGTGAGAGTAGCTGTTTAAACTGCTGTGCCTGGTATGTAGCAAATGCTCAATAAGTTTGAGTTACAGTCATCACCATCATTAATCTTATTTTTGTTATTATTGTTTTAATGTACTGTGGGAAGATCCTCCCTAGCTGACAATATTCTTGGTTAATAAAACTATTATTATAATTATCTGTGTATGACCACCCATTAACAAAATTTTATCAAGCTTATTATAAATTATATTTTTAAAATAGTATAGAAACATTTTTTTGTTTCCTGTATATGCATGTGTATTTTAAAATTCTTTTTTTTTTTTGAGACGGAATCTGGCTTTGTCGCCCAGGCTGGAGTGCAGTGGCCAGATCTCCGCTCACTGCAAGGTCTGCCTCCCGGGTTCACGCCATTCTCCTGCCTCAGCCTCCCGAGTAGCTGGGACTACAGGCGCCCGCCACCTCGCCCGGCTAGTTTTTTGTATTTTTTAGTAGAGACGGGGTTTCACCGGGTTAGCCAGGATGGTCTCGATCTCCTGACCTCGTGATCCGCCCGTCTCGGCCTCCCAAAGTGCTGGGATTACAGGCGTGAGCCACCGCGCCCGGCCTTAAAATTCTTACTGATTATGCTTTTTAAACTGTTTTTCTTTTTTCCCATTTTAGAATGAGTGGTTTAGATTGTGTATTCCAAATAATTATAAATTGTTTATTCATTAATGAACACTAAATTCATCATGTCTTTCCACTGTATTTTTAGTAGACTTTAATTAATACCCTTTCCCCATTTTTCTGTAAGGCTAAGCTGTTCTTTTTTTTTTTTTTTTTTTGAGGCGGAGTCTGGCTCTGTCGCCCGGACTGGAGTGCAGTGGCCGGATCTCAGCTCACTGCAAGCTCCGCCTCCCGGGTTTACGCCATTCTCCTGCCTCAGCCTCCCAAGTAGCTGAGACTACAGGCGCCCGCCACCTCGCCCAGCTAGTTTTTTTGTATTTTTAGTAGAGACGGGGTTTCACCGTGTTAGCCAGGATGGTCTCGATCTCCTGACCTCGTGATCTGCCCGTCTCGGCCTCCCAAAGTGCTGGGATTACAGGCTTGAGCCACCGCGCCCGGCCCCAGCTAAGCTGTTCTTACTTGAAAAGCTGTTAGGAGAGTCTTAGTTTTGTCTAAGTTACATTGCTTTAGTTGCTATAAAGCTATAAGTTTTCTTTGATAATGGTAGGGGTAATTGTTATGCTATTCCTTAGTCTACCACTTTATTTCATATCATGATTTTGCTACAGTTTTATGAGTCAGTTAGCTAGAAGGCTATTCCATAGTTATTTACAATCAAGTACTTGAAAGTGTGATACTTCAAAAAAACATATAAACAAAACTCCATTGATTGTACAGATATTGCTCAACTTACCGATGGGGCTAAGTCTGGATAAACTCATCTTAAGGTGACAATGCATTAACTACCCCATAAACCCATCGTAAGTCAGGGACTGTCTGTATTCATGGAAATCAGTAGGCTTTATTTTTTTTTTTTAATTTAGTGCAAGAAAATAATCACAGGGCATCTAATCATAAAATAAATTTGTTGGTGTGAAAGTTGAATGTTTCAGTTTGGAACATTGATCCTAGAGGGAGATACTGTTTTTGAGAAAGAACTGTTGGGATATTAAGTTTCAGTGATCATTTAATCTTTGAGTTAATAAAATCTGGACAAGTATGAACATGGATAGAAGTCACACATTTTTGGAAACTCTAATTTTTAGAAACTCTTATTTATATTCATTTGAACTTACCAACTTTAGTCACTAAATGTTATCCCTAAATGAAACTCATATTATCGGTAACATTTGTATTTTCTCTGTGCCTGAAAGAAGAAATTTCTCAGGCCTCAAATATCTTATGTAGTCAAGTAAATAATTTTGGGGGGTATCTCATGAAGTATTAATATTTTCTGTAATCTAAATTATTCATAGCTTTTTGTATATGGCCATTTGGTGTTCATATTTAAAGGCTGGTTTTCAGAATGCGTGAAACTCAGCACAGGTCATATAAGAAAAGCCCTGTCGCCTGCTCTTGTATTTTAGAGGCTCTGAGAACGCTGAAAACAGCATTGGATCAGCAGCAGACCCCTTCTAAGGTAGCAGTGACCCGCCTCATCCAGGCATTGGCCATGAAGGGTGATGTTGAAAACATAGAAGTAGTTCAGAAGATGGTAAATGGGCTCGAAGACTCCCTTGGACTTTCAAAAATGGTTTTCATCAATAACATTGCTTTGGCACAAATAAAGAAGTGAGTATTTGCAAGCCTTCTTTTCCTTCATTGGCCACTAGAATGGGCATTACCTGAGATACCACCTTTTAAAAACTTTTAGACATGTGGAAACCGTATCAACTGCAGAGGAAATGTTGATATTAGTTGCTGATTAGGGAGTAATTATATGTTGAAAAATGTTTTTTCTTTACCTTAAATCTTAGAATAAACAGCATTTACCAAATTCATAAATCTTGCTCCACAGTTGATAACCTCCTTTCTCATTCTTGTGTATATATGTCAGACCTCTTGTTGT
This sequence comes from Piliocolobus tephrosceles, assembly GCF_002776525.5. Lineage (NCBI taxonomy): Eukaryota > Metazoa > Chordata > Mammalia > Primates > Cercopithecidae > Piliocolobus > Piliocolobus tephrosceles. The sequence goes on along the minus strand of NC_045448.1, from coordinate 44,058,780 downwards.
CGAAACACTTTGTTCAGAAGTGAAAAATGATCTCATTTGTTAGTCAGTAATATTTGACAGGGTATTAGTAGAATATTGTGAGGCAGAGGGCCCTGCAAGCTTGTTAAAAATGTGCATTTCCGTATTCATATTCCTTACCCCCCCTGTGAACCCCCCCCCCCCCCCCCACAAACCAGGGAGGTATTTAGAGCTGATTTTCTTACCACTGTCTTTAAATTCCTTTTGAGAATTACCCCGGTAGAAGTAAATAGGACTTGATTTTTAATAAGCCCCCTAGCGAAGTACTTTATGGAATTTGATACCCTTAATATGCTTTTAGAAAAAATGTTCTTTAGTAACCTTGCATACATTTAATGGGACATGATATTAAAATGTAATGTTTGTTTTTGTAGGGTTTTTTGTTTGTTCTTTCTTTGAGCAGAGAAACAGTTGTGTTTTGTTTTGACCTTTTCAAACTATTTCCCCAAATATAACTTTTCTTTTCTTTTTTTTTTTCTTGAGACGGAGTCTTGCTCTGTTGCCCAGGCTGGAGTGCTGTGGCCAGATCTCAGCTCACTGCAAGCTCTGCCTCCCGGGTTCACGCCATTCTCCTGCCTCAGCCTCCCGAGTAGCTGGGACTACAGGCGCCCGCCACCTCGCCCGGCTAATTTTTTTGTATTTTTTAGTAGAGACGGGGTTTCACCGTGTTAGCCAGGATGGTCTCGATCTCCTGACCTCGTGATCCGCCCGTCTCGGCCTCCCAAAGTGCTGGGATTATAGGCTTGAGCCACCACGCCCGGCCATATAACTTTTCTTTAATAAGAAAATGTGATTGTTTTAAATCAGAAGATTGAGGAGATTACTCATCTAAGAACTGGGTGAATTTTAAAGTTTTATCATATAAACACAGTTTTATATGATTTGGAGAACATACTATTAAGTAATTCTTTAAAACTTATAAGAAAAATATATTGTAACAGAGTATTCATTTTTAGAGAATTCTTTTTTTTTTTTTTTTGAGACGGAGTCTCACTCTGTCGCCCAAGCTGGAGTGCAGTGGCCAGATCTCAGCTCACTGCAAGCTCCGCCTCCCGGGTTCACGCCATTCTCCTGCCTCAGCCTCCCGAGTAGCTGGGACTACAGGCACCCGCCACCTCGCCCGGCTAGTTTTTTGTATTTTTTAGTAGAGACGGGGTTTCACCGTGTTAGCCAGGATGGTCTCGATCTCCTGACCTTGTGATCCGGCCGCCTCGGCCTCCCAAAGTGCTGGGATTACAGGCTTGAGCCACCACGCCCGGCCCATTTTTAGAGAATTCTTATGTTTAATATAATAATTTCAACACAATATTGACTGATTGGATTTAGTATGCCATAACAGTAAGGTATCCATTATAGATTACCTTAACCAAAAAGATAGTCAGAGATAATTTTTACCATAACCATGTAACTCATTTTTTTCAAAGTGTGAGGATACTTTTTCCTGAGATTTTTAGTATAAATTGAGTATTTTCCAAATGTGTCATACCTGACAAAAAGAAATTGAGGCGACTGTAAATTAGAGACATGCATATATGCCTTTTGAAACATCATCAGTATCTTTAAGAACCCTGGGATGTTAAATACTATTTTTATGCAGTAGTGACCAGTTGTGGATCATAAAGCCAAAATTATAGCATTTATACAAGTTTTCATTTTATATCCAAAGAGTAGCAAAAATTATATCCAAAGACTGGCAAAAATATTTAAGATACAGAATTTTTTAAGTTATCTTCATGAATTCTCCTATATATAGTTGTTTGATCTTGTCTGTAGAGCATTGTTAAAACAAGCAACTGTTTCAACTGCTGTGAAATAAGATAAGCAACCATGGGAGCATGAACCAGCTAGTGATTGTTTTTGCTACTTAAATGTGATTGGGTTTCAGTTGCATAGTGTTTTTATTTGGTTAATTGTAAATGTATTTCATTTTTTTCCTCAAGTATTAGCATGAGTGGATGTAAAAGTAAGTTCTTATACTAAACTGCCTGCAATATTAATATAAAAGCAAATTTTAAAATAATTTATTTTGCTTTTTTCTAACAGCAATAACATAGATGTCGCAATAGAAAACATTGAAAATATGCTTACTTCAGAGAATCAAGTCATTGAACCCCAATTCTTCGGCTTGGCATACTTATTCAGAAAAGTAATAGAGGAGCAGTTGGAACCAGCAGTTGAAAAGAGTAAGTTAGTTGTTTATGCTAAAGAACACAAAAGCACATTTTCTCTCTACTGAGACTAGACCAAATTTCTTTGGTAGGTGAGTTATACCACTGTTCTAATGATTTTTCTTACCTGTCATTTTTCCAGTAAGCATCATGGCAGAGAGATTGGCCAATCAGTTTGCAATTTATAAACCTGTCACTGATTTTTTCCTTCAACTTGTGGACGCAGGCAAGGTGGATGATGCCAGAGCTCTCCTACAGGTAATGACCCTCCACTCATGGAGCAGTGGGGCTCGAAGCTTGCAAGAAGTAAACTGAGAAATTACTAGACATAGGTGTATGGTGGAATACTGGAAATTCAGTGTGGTGCGCAGCTAGCCTGTTTAAATTCAGTGTGAATCAAGGTTGCAGGACAAGGACTGGATGGTAGGTTTTAGGTTACTTGTTTTTAAAGATCCCAGATCAAACCAGAAATGTCCTTAGAATTAAGGTTGGAAGGGAGCAAGGTGGGGAGTAAGTAGGGGGCAATGAGTTTTACTGAAATAATTAAAGGCAAATGTTTCTGTGCAGATAGGTAATGCAAAACAACAATTTCTTTTATTTTCTACTTTAATTTCTCAAATGCTCTAGATACTGTGCATCACCATGGCAACACAGTTTGCAAACAAAAAGTAGGAAATGTTTGCTTTTCAAGTACAGCTTCTCACTTGAATACTCAAACATTCTCAGTGCCTTATTCAAGGTTTATTAAGAGTTGAATATGCTTTCTATTCACTTGTGTGTCACAGACACATTAAATGACAAATGCAGGTCTCTGTGGCCCGCACTCTCAGTTAAATTAGCAATCTTCAGGGAAGGAGACAACTGCATTCATGCCATTTTAACAGCACTAAATATAAAGCTACACCAAGTGCCGACAGAGCAGTGGGTGATCGGAGCTGCCACTGGCAATGTACACAAACAGGCACCGCTGGGGAGCCCCTTCCCAGCAGGTGGCAGTCAAACAGTCACCGTGATCCCGCCAACGGCTGTGTTTGTGTAGACTCCCTGTGTCAAATTGAGGCCTGGGACCAATTTCTGATCGTAAATAGTATTATATTCCCTTACATATTTACCAGCTGCGAAAGATCTTTAGTAGATAGGGAAAGTAAAACTGTACCCATGTGCTTGACCTCCAGTTTTGATCCTTAAAGTTCATCTAGTTTGACAGTAGAATCTAAGCCATTTTTAAAAGGAATTCTTGAAAAACTGGGTCTCTGTTAACAGTTTTATAAAGGATGAATTAGCACTGCTTCTCAGACTCTTACTTTTGTTGCTGGAGAAGAGAAATTCCAGTTCACTGGGAATTTTCTTGCTTTGTTTGCTTGTTTACTTTTTTTCCCTTTGATTTTTTTTTTTTTTTTTTTTAATTTTAAGGGAAAGGCAGTTTATGATAGGGATTTCAGGACTTTTAAAATTGTTTTGTTTTGCTATCTTCCGTGGTAAAAAAAAAAAAAAAAAAGAAAAGATACTCATGCTTTATCTTCATACGTACATATCTAAGTACCTACTAGGGGTATAATAAGTATATACATATCTAATTATACACATGATGGTATGCAATCAGTTTTAACACATCCTTTTGATAGTTCTTTAGAAAGTGGCACTTGGTACTTCATCTACCAGCTTGTTCTCTGCCATAATGAAGGTTTTTCTTGAAGAGCACGATTGACAGCTGCCTAGGTGGGAGGCAGCAGGGATGGTACCTACTCCCTCAGAAAGAACTGCGTTATCTGCAGTGACCTCACCGAAGGGCTCTTGGTGGTAGCTGAGTGTTGATGCCACAGCAGAGTCTTTTCATTTACCATCTCATCACTAGACTGGGGTTTCAGATGATAAACCCTTCACCCATCCTTTACTTGCTTGTCAAACAGTAAGAGATTATTCTTGCCGCAGCGAAGAATACTTTATTCACAGATGTCAAAAACATCAGTGCATAATGTAAATGTTCTGTGTGTCCCTAAAAAGTTCTTTTTATACCATTAGTTTTAGTATTGACAGTGTTTTAAAGCTTTGAAAGAGCAGTGTTCTTTTAGAAACTTAAAAGAATGACATCTGTGATGAGTGTAAACTAAAATATTGTCTTGCTATATTTGATTTTACTATAGCATCTAAGATTGGATAGACACTTGATTTATCTGGTCTGTCATACAAACTTTTTTTTTTTTGAGTTTAACTTTGGTCTCTTTCTCAAGCGCTGGCTGTCTGTTGCAATGAAAGCCTTTTATAAAATAGAGAGATTGAAATCAGTCCTTTTGTATGCATAAGTGTAGGTAATTATACTTTAAAGAGAACTTGCTTTGTACATTTTAATTTTTATAAAGAAACGAGCAGTTATCTCCCTGACACCTTATTAAATGTATAATTAACCTTATGATCCCTAGCTCACTTGTGAATGCTTGGCAGTATAATTGGAGAGGAATAGTGTTTCTTTTTTTCCTCTTTCTTTGCAGTCCTAAACCTTATTCTGTGGTTGTTGAAGCATTAGTTTAATTTTTCCCTTTTCTTTTTAAACAAACTTTATACTTGCAATGCCAAGGACAGCATTTAGCAAAGCTTGGCATAGCTTACACTTGTTTTCTTTTTTCTTGCCTTAAAAAATAATAGTCGACTATTAGGCCTTCCTATTGGTAATAATACACTACTGTATTATTGTGAACTTTCTTAATTGGAAATATTCAGTTTGATCCGCTTGTTTATCAGAAACCTTCACTTACTGAATAATGTTTTAATTTTTAGAGATGTGGTGCAATTGCTGAACAAACCCCGATTTTGTTGCTGTTCTTCCTTAGAAATTCTGGGAAACAAGGAAAGGTACTCTGCTTTACTTGCTAACAAATCAACGATACTGCATGTGCCTTGCTCAGAAGTATTGAATTTAACATAAAAGGCGTTGGTTCAGGATCTTATTTGAGAATACAGTAGAGATTCAAGACTTTTCTTGTCTTTACTTACCTACTTTTAGAGGATGTTAATAGAGTCAGTTTTGTCGTCTTTTAGCTGTAACTAGAAATGTAAAACAAGTTCATGCAGGAATTTTCCACTTACATAGTTACGCATTGAGAGCTCCAAGAAAAGGCCCTTAAAAAATGCAAGATTCGGCTGGGCATGGTGGCTCACACCTGTAATCCCAGCACTTTGGGAGGCCGAGGTGGGTGGATCACTTGAGGTCAGGCGTTTGAGACCAGCCTGACCAACATGGCAAAACCTTGTCTTTACTGAAAAAAAAAAAAAAAAAAAAGAAGGAAGATTAAAATTACATTGCTTAGGTCACCTTGGGACAGTTAACAATGCAGAAGCACTGCCAAGGGAAATGTATACTCCAGAGTGTCTCCCAGCACGTATTTATCAGGTATAAACCATCAGGTAAATGAGCCACTTGGCTTTCAAATTGATATGGAGCCACAAATATTCTAAAATTTGTACAGTTACTTTAAAAAAAAAAAAAACTGTAAAAGGGGTGGGTGAGTGTGTAACAGAACCAAGTCCTTTTGAAAAATTTTTTATTATTTAAAATTTCTGTGGGTACATAGTAGGTATATTAAATTCTATTGATGTTTAACAGTAAGTATAAAGTTAAATTTCTCTTAGATCTCATTTTACCTCTTGTACACCAGAAACTACATTTTTAGTTTATTTGGGTTCTTTATGAAGTTTCAAACCACATGCCAACTGTGATGCTTGTTTTATTTGAAACATTTAGGCTGTGTCCATTTTGGGAGATCTACATTTTCCTTAATTTCTACACACTTCCCCTAAATATACCTACACTTTTTAAAAATTTGCTTCGTTGCATCTGTGACTCATGTATTTATTTACTATAAACAACTTTTAGAAAGTATTTAATTGCCCTTTCTTTCCTGTCAGAGAGGCTACATTTTTACATTTGTGATTAAAAAGTACAAGGAATCTGAAAAGCACTTGTCAGTCCACATGTGGGACTGTGCCAAGTACCTGTTGCCTTGTCCAGGAGATGGGACGGGAAATGCACAGCAATATATCTGCTTAGAACATTCCACCCAGGAGAATTTAAAATAGAAGCAGCCCTGGGAGGATGCAGGTCCTGGTGTGGACTGAATAAACATGCTATAAAAAGGAGTTAGGGTTTTTAAGATGCCTGTTAACAGTGTTCCATTGTTTGACAGTAGAATAGTTAAGCCAGATTTTGCTCCTCTTGGTGAGATGGGAAGAAGGCATAAATGTTTATATGTCCGTCATGGATTTATCCGGCGATGTTGGAGTAGGGTGGGAAATACTCAGATATTCATTAGGGCATAGCAGTTCTGTATTCACTTGCTACGGGAAATAAAACCATAGCTGAGTCTGCATATTCCCTGGAAGAAATAAGTAAAAATTTCAGTGAGATCCTAGAAATGCTCTTTTTTGTATGTCAAGTGGGTAAAACTTCAGAATGTTTTAACTGAGTTCTTTACAATCTCATCAACCAGTTGTGGCACCTAAAGATAGGGTTATCTCTCTGCCCTGGGGAATCTTATAACTTCTTGGTATGGTACGGTCACCGCTTGACAAAAGAAGCAGTGGTTATCATATTCCAGGAAAATATTCGTAGAAATGTAAGTGGAATTGCATTAACTTGTGAAAAATGCTGGTTTGTCTTAGCTGTAGATTATTGAGTCAATATCAAATGCTAATATACAAGGGACAATAGTCCATTAAATTGAAGAGGCAGTTCTGTTATAATTATTGTGAAAAATTTTTTTTTTTTTTTTTTTTTTTTTGAGACGGCGTCTCGCTCTTGTCACCCGGGCTGGAGTGCTGTGGCCGGATCTCAGCTCACTGCAAGCTCCGCCTCCCGGGTTCACGCCATTCTCCTGCCTCAGCCTCCCGGGTAGCTGGGACTACAGGCACCGCCACCTCGCCCGGCTAGTTTTTTGTCGTTTTTTTAGTAGAGACGGGGTTTCACCGTGTTAGCCAGGATGGTCTCGATCTCCTGACCTCGTGATCCGCCCGTCTCGGCCTCCCAAAGTGCTGGGATTACAGGCTTGAGCCACCACGCCCGGCCTGCAAAATTTTAATATAGGGTTGCTTTGTCAGTGTTCTAATTCACTGTTAATTTGAGGTTTTGGTAATATTACCTTTATTTAATTTCCTAGGCATCAACTCTGAAATCTCTGTTAGAATTGATTCCTGAATTAAATGAAAAGGAAGAAGCATATAGTTCCCTCATGAAAAGCTATGGTAATATAAGTTTAATTTGACTATATTATTGGATTATTTAAATGGCTTTATTATTTAAGTGTCTATATTATGTAAATGACTTGTAGTATGGTCAACTAAGTCGGTCTTCAGCTCAAAGGCAGTAATCCTAAATATCAGATAATTATGATATAAATAACTCAGTGCTGGAATATGTTTTTAAACTATATATTAAGAAAAATATGAAATTATGCATATAACTTTAACATTAAAAAGTATTACTGAACATCTTCCGAGCAGTCCAGGTATATTGAGTAGAATCCCAGGCTCCTGGAAAGACCTAGAAATCCTCTTGGACTTATATATCAGAAACTAGTTCAGTCTCCCCAAGGGCCTGCCACCTGAAACAAGCAGAAATTTGAGACTCACTTAACCGGCCTTCTTGCTCCTTCAGTACCCTCTCTGCTTGCCTGCTACTCCTTTGAAATGACAGACCCTTGATTAAAAAGTAGCCCAAGGTTTTTACGTCCCAGTTCAAATTCTGGTCTTTTAACCAGTTTGTTCCCTGGTTGCCAGACAATCACATATGAAAGGAAACTAGTCTAAAGTTTCCTCAGTCATCAAAATAAATGTTAGCATTTCTCAATCACGATCATCTCTCCATCTGTTGCCCACTGATTTGCTCACTGGAGGCATAGGGTAAATAATTGTTTCATTGATTTTATCTATGGGAGGACAACAGACTCAGGTGTCAGAATTAGTAAGTCAGTTCTCTTTTTCTATACTTCTAAGGAGAACATTCTGTATTTCAAAATAGAGATATAGTCATAAAATTTCTCAAATTTCCAGTAACTAAACACAGGCATACCTGGAAGATATGGTCCCAGACCACCACATTAAAGCAAATATATAATGAACAAAGTGAGTTACATGAATTTTTTGGTTTCCCAGTGCATATAAAAGTTACATTTACACGATAATGTAGTGTATTAAGTGTGCAATAGCGTTGTGTTTTTTAAAAATACATACCTTAATTTTAAAATACTTTATTGCTAAAAATAGTTAATCATCTGAGCCTTCAGTGAGTCGTAATCTTGCTGGTAGAAGGTCTTGCCTCAATGTTGATGGCTGCTGAATGATCAGGGTGATGATTGCTGAAGGTTGAGGTGTCTTAAAATAAGACAACAATAAAGTTTGCCACATCAGCTGACTTTTCCTTTCATGAAAGATTTCTCTGTACTATGCGATGTTGTTTGTTAGCATTTTATCTGCAGTTGAACGTCTTTTCAAAATTGGAGTCAGTCTTCTCAAACCATACAATTGCTTTATTAACTAAATGTATGCCATATTCTAAATCCTTTGCTGTCATCCAAACAGTGTTCACAGCATCTTCACCAAGAGTAAATTCCTTCTCAAGAAACCACTGTCTTTGCTCATCCATAGGAAACAGCTTCTCATCATGTTAGGTTTGATCATGAAATTGCAGCAGTTCAGTCACATCTTCAGGCTCCACTTCTGCTTCTAGTTGTCTTGCTATTTCCACCACATCTGCAGTGATTTCCTCCACAGAGATCTTGAGATCCTCGAAGGGGTTCATCCACGAGGGTTGGAGTCAGCTTCTCCCAAAGTCCTGTTAAAGATGCCATTAAGAACAAATGTTGAAGCCACTGCTCACTTACCATGAAATGTAAGTGAGCAGTGGCTTCAACATTTGTTAATGGCATCTAGAATGGTGAACCCTTCCCAGAGGGTTTTCAGTTTACTTTGCCCAGATCCATCAGAAGAATCACTGTCTGTGTCAGCTATAGCCTTATGAAACATGTTTGGTTTTGTTTTAATTTTATTTTTAAAACATGGAATGCTTTACACATTTGCATGCCATCTTTGTGCAGGGGCCATGCTAATCTTCTCTGTGTCATTCCAATTTTAGTGCATGTGTTGCCGAAGTGAGCCCAAAATGTGTAAGACTTGAAAGTCTAGATTACTCCTTGATCTATGGGCTGCAGAATGGATGTTGTATTAGGACACCTGAGAACATTAATCTCCCTGTATATCTCCTTCAGAGCTCTTGGGTGACCAGGTGCATTATCACTGAGCAGTAATATTTTGAAAGGAATCTTTTTTTTCCTGAGCAGTAGGTCTCTACAGCAGGCTTTAAATACTCAGTAAACCATGTATAAACATCAGTGCTGTCCTCCAGGCTTTGTTGTTCCATTTATAGAACACAGGCAGAATAAATTTAGCATAATTCTTAAGGGCGCTAGGATTTGGGAATGGTAAGTGAGCACTGGCTTCAACTTAAAGTCACCAGCTGCATTAGCCATTGAAAATAGAGTCAGCCTGTCCTGTGAAGCCAGCGTTGGCTTTTCCTCTCTAGCTATGAAAGTCTTAGATGACATCTTGTAATATGAGTGTTTTATCTACATTGAGTATCCTGTCGTTCATTGTAGCTGCCTTCATCAGTGGTCTTAGCTAGATTTTCTGGATAACCTGCTGTAGCTTCTGCATCAGCATTTGCTGCTTCACCTTGGACTTTTATGTCATAGAGATGGCTTCTCTCCTTAAACCTCAAGAACCAGCCTCTGCTAGCTTCAGACTTTCCTTTTATAACTTCTTCACCTCTCTCAGCCTTCATAGAATTGAAGAGTGTTACGGTCTTGCACTGGATTAGGTTTTGGCTTTTAAGGGAATGTTGAGGCTGATTTGATCTTTTTTTTTTTTTTTTTTTTTTTTTTTTTTTTTTTTTTTTTTTTTTTTGAGACTAAGTCTCGCTCTGTTGCCCAGGCTGGAGTGCAGTGGCCGGATCTCAGCTCACTGCAAGCTCCTCCTCCCGGGTTTACGCCATTCTCCCGCATCAGCCTCCCGAGTAGCTGGGACTACAGGCGCCTGCCGCCACGCCCGGCTAGTTTTTTGTATTTTTTTAGTAGAGACGAGGTTTCACAGTATTAGCCAGGATGGTCTCGATCTCCTGACCTCGTGATCCGCCCGTCTCGGCCTCCCAAAGTGCTGGGATTGATTACAGGCTTGAGCCACCGTGCCCAGCGGCTGGTTTGATCTTATATCCAGACCAATAAAACTTTCTCCGTGTCAGCAGTAAGGCTGTGTCAGTTTCTTATCATTTGTGTGTTCAGTGGAGTAGCACTTTTAATTTCCTTCAAGGACTTTTCCTTTGCATTCACAACTGGCTGTTCCACGCAAGAAGCCTTACTTTCAGCCTATCTCGACTTTTGACATGCCTTCCTCAGTAAGCTAAGCTTAATCATTTCTCACTTTTGATTTAAAATGAGAGATGTGTGACTCTTCCTTTCACTTGAACACTTACAAGCTATTATAGAGTTTTTAGTTGGCCTAATTTCAATATTGTGTCTCAGAGAATAGGGAGGCCTGAGGAGAGGAAGACGGGAGAACTGCTAGTCAACATCGCAGTCAGAACACATTTCTCAAGTTTGCCGTCTTCCGTGTGCATGGTTCATAGCACCCCCCCCCCCCAAACAATTACAATAGCAACATCAAAGATCACTGGTCACAGATCACCATAACAGATATAATAATAAGTTTGAAATATTCCAAGAATTACCAGAATGTGACACAGAGACACAAAGTAAGCACATACTGTTGGAAAAATGGCATTGATAGACTTGCTCAAGGCAGGGTTACCACAAACCTTCAATTTGTATATAACGCAACATCTGTAAAGTACATTAAAGCCAAGTATGCCTGTAATGTGAAATCGTGTCAAACACCTAAAACTGTATGTGTTACTATTAAATTAGGTAATCCATCTTGGGAGGAAGGTAGAAAATCAAGAAGTAAAGAAAGGCAAGATGCTGGAATTTTCAGAGCAGCTTCCTAGAAGATAGAGCTTGAGCCCTTGATAGTAGTAGGGGAAGGGTTCAGCTCCTTAGGGAGGGGAATAAAGGATTTACACAAGAAGTTGACTTCATAGAAACAGCAAAGATGTGTTCCAGCTCCTCTAAGAGCTGAGGAGTCATTCACCCTCATTCCACTTTGGGAGACTCTGATTGCTGAACTTCTCATATCCACCTTAGGGGTTCCCCTGGTGCTGCTGGAGTTGCGATTGACAATATCAGAGTCAGCGTAGGGCAGGGGTTTATTTGGTGGTTAGATGCTAACAATCTAATGCAAAATTAAAGAGTTGAATTACCAGCAGTAATTGTTAGCAGAGCCCTTACGATCTTGATGGTAAACTAAAAAATTTCCACAAGTCAGCCACAAGTAAGTAGACAGCCAAATTTGGCTCCTAAGCTATTTCATCATTCACTTAAGTGAAACTAGTTAATGTCTTCTTATAGGGTTTTTTTAATGGTTTTTTTTTTTTTTTTTTGAGACGGAGTCTCACTCTGTTACCCAGGCTGGAGTGCAGTGGCCTGATCTCGGCTCACTGCAAGCTCCGCCTCCCAGGTTCACGCCATTCTCCTGCCTCAGCCTCCCAAGTAACTGGGACTACAGGCGCCCACCACCATGCCCAGCTAATTTTTTGTATTTTTAATAGAGACAGGGTTTCACCATGTTAGCCAGGATGGTCTCCATCTCCTGACCTCGTGATCCGCCCACCTTGGCCTCCCAAAGTGCTGGGATTAGAGGCATGAGCCACTGCACCTGGCCTATAGGGTTTTTTGTGTGTATCATTGTAGCTAACTATATTCCCCATATTTATTTCACAATCGAAAGATGAAAAGCTTTTTTGGTGTTGAGCTGATGATCTTGATGTAGCTTTCTCCATAATTGACATGTCCCTCTCCACAAGAGTTCCTGGATTATCTTGATTTCAAAGTGGTTTTAAGCCAAAGGGGATTGAATGGTGTATCTGTTTTATTTTATAACCGAGGACTTCAGTTTGTGGTCACTTGAACTATCATAGGTCTTCAAAATAATGTAATAACCTAAGTGAATGGTACCATTAATATTATTCTAAAGGCCTTTAAATGTAGCCTTATTTGTCATTTTCTTCTCCTTCAAAGTGAGTGATGCTGAATGAGGGATGTAGAGAAGTGAGGGAGATGGTAGATTCTGAGTGTGGCTTCTTACTGAAGGTTGTTAAGTGTTCATTTGCCATGGGATGAAGGGATCCAGCCATCCCTGAGTGGCTAAGTGTTTTGGTGAAAAGAGTAAGATAGGTTGTCTTTATCTCTGATTAATATAGTTCTTTCTTTGTCAGTCTCAGAGAAAGATGTCACATCTGCTAAAGCACTGTATGAACATTTGACTGCAAAGAATGTAAAATTGAGTGATCTGTTTCTCAAGCGTTATGCAGTTTTGCTGAAGAATGCTGGAGAGTCTGTCCCTTTCACTGAACCCCCTGTGAGTATTTCTTAATTAAAGGGAAAATACCTCTACAGATTGATGTACGCTTCATAACAATGTATAAGAAAATAAGTTGAAGACTTAATTACATGAGGATTAGATCTCTGTGAAGAACCCTCAGGGGATGGCTTGAAGGACTGAGCAGCGTGCCTTGGCTGCAGCAGTGGGAGAACATAGCTCTCTGGGGCCACAGTTTAAAATCAAGGTCTGTCTCAGACCTTCAGCTATAGGCATGGATTTACCAAATGTCCTTGGGGCAGTTCTGTCATTTCAACTTGAAATAGGATTTAATGGCCTGTAGTTCAACAGCCAAGCATATTATGTCACTGGTAATTACTTGTTCATTTACATAAGTTGGTTTTTATTTCTTCATGTAGGGAAGTTTTTTTTTGGAGACGGAGTCTCGCTCTGTCGCCCAGGCTGGAGTGCAATGGCGCGGTCTCGGCTCACTGCAAGCTCCGCCTCCCGGGTTCAAGCGATTCTCCTGCCTCAGCCTCCCGAGTAGCTGGGATTACAGGGGCCTGCCCCCATGCCTGGCAAATGTTTGTGTTTTTAGTAGAGATGGGGTTTCACCATGTTGACCATGCTGGTCTTGAACTGCTGACCTCGTGATCCACCCATCTCGGCCTCCCAAAGTGCTGGGATTACAGGCGTGAGCCACTGCACCTGGCCTGTTTCCTTTAATAAGAGAAATCACATAAGCACAATTCCTTTTTGTTGCATCATTGAACTGAAAGTCACTACACCATGTTTATTTCTAACACCTCAGCCTTCCATACCCAGGTGTAAATACCTCCATATGTGCACATTCACACATGCTTGCACATACACACGTACCCTAACTCCTGCTGCTAACTTTGACTCTGAACCCAAGGCCTTAAACTTGTGATTTAATGAAACAAGGAGTGCTGAAGCTTGAGGGGCAGCATCTTCCATGGGCCTGGCCGTCTTAGCTACCAGTTGGTAGTGTTTATGAGTTTTTAAGTTTTGTACCATCACCTCTCGCTGGTAGCTTTATCTCTAACTTTCCCTCTTTTTTTCTCCTTAACAGGAAAGCTTTGAATTTTATGTACAGCAGCTAAAAGAATTGAGGGAAAATTCTTCCTGAAATAAGCAGGCGATACTGTTTTGTATATATTTGTGATTCTGTATCTACATGTTATTTTGAAGTGTATTTGAAGGGAAAAATAAATGAAAATTTTCTTTGTGTGACACATGTTCAAAGTCTTATTGACCATAACTGTGTGCTTGGTTATCGGATATTTTTGGAGTTTTTTTTCCTCTGGCATAAATTGATAGCATTTTCCTCAGTGCTGCTGCTGTGGGAAGCCATACTTTTTCAAGATTCTTCCCCTAATTGGCTCTTTGGTTTCCCTGCTCTGTTTAGACTCGCTTATTAGTCTGCTATTTCTCTGAAAAATTTTAGAGCTAAGTATAGTGATTATGAACTTTCTATTGCATAATATTCTGCAATATAACAATTCCTTACATGTGTGAAGTCCTGCATAACTTTCAAATTTCATTAAATGTTGGCACTAGGAGTCATCAGATCTAGCCTTCATCATTTTCCAGTGAGAAGCAGAGACCCAAAGGGCCTGTCACTTGTGCTGGGTCAGGGGGCTGTCTGTCATGCCTGGAGGCTCTTCGGCATACTTCCCCCTCTCTCCCTTCTGCCACCGTGGCTTCCAAGCACCTCTGTTCATGGAACGTCTCTGAAATTGAGTCTTGGTCATGACTTACCCCAAAGTAGAGCGATGTGTTTCCTCTCTTTAGTTTCAGGACTTTGTCAGCACAAGCTCTGCCCTAGGCTTGTTACTTTATACTCATATCCTGAAAAGATGTGGTTTCATCTATGAAGGGGCAAAATATTGGTTTGTATTTAATTTTTTAAAATAAAAGTTATCCCTATATTGACTCTCATGCCTGTTAATATCTACACTGTAAATAGTGACTTCAAAAAAAAATTCTAAGATAGGTAGTCAAGAGAGTTTGCCATTATAAAACATGTCTTAATACAGAATATCGACCTAACTGGAGATGACATAATTACCAAAATGTTGAAAATGTTTTGAGAACTCTTCCCATTTTGGGGTATTGCTTGTTCATTTGAATTTGGTAAGTCCCTGCTGTTCAGTTTCAATACCAACTTGTGTCACACTGTTCACATCAGGGGAGACCTTGCCTTGGGGACAACAACTTGTGCTGTTGACCTTCTGTCTCGTGGGACTATCTCTCCTGCATCTGCTACCTGCCCGCAGATGGTGTGAGAGGGAGGGTTGATGGCGGGAAGCCAGAAAGTAAATGTCGTCATGGTATTAGCCAGGCTTTTACTTCAACTCTTTTTGTGGCCTTAGATTTAAGGAAGCAGGGAGCGTGGCCAATGTTGAGTCTTGGCCCAGTGGACATAGTGCCTTGAGCACTGCCCAGGTGCAGGACCTGCACATGTTACAGGTTTGCCAGGAGTCTTTTTTTTTTTGAGCTAGAGTCTCGCCCTGTTGCTCAAGCCGAAGTGCAGTGGTGCAATCTCAGCTCACTGCAATCTCCGCCTCCCAGGTTCAAGTGATTCTCGTGCCTCAGCCTCCCAGGTAGCTGGGATTACAGGCGTGCGCCACCATACGCAGCTAATTTTTGTATAGTAAAGATGGAGTTTCACCATGTTGGCCAGGTTGGTCTCGAACTCCTGGCCTCAAGTGATCCTCCCTCTGCCCTCGCTTCAGCCCCCCAAAGTACTGGTATTACACACCTGGCCAAGAGCCTCACTCCTGTGTACATCTTTAGTGATTGCACTGAAGTAGGCCTTATTTTTTGCAATCATGCTAATGACAAGTTAGTCAACATTCACTAATTGACATTCATTAAAATAGGTCTCCAAGGTGAGGCATAACCTTGGGGTGTAATCTGGATTTCACAGTCTTTGGGGAAACTGAAAGTACCATCTCATTTGCATGAAGTGACTCTACACTGGCCCTGTATGTGGACTCTGGTAAAATGTGAGTGTAATACAGAGGAAATAGGTAAGACCTCCTTATCTAGAACGCTAAACAGCAGCGGGGGGCATTACAAACCACTAGCTATTCTAATATCTTTTGCACTGTATTGGTTCCCCTATTGAATATAAATATTTAAAGTATAATAACTATATACTGTAGGTGGGCTTTTGAGGGTTCTAAATATCTAATAGCTAAATTGAATTTAAGTAGAAATATAAACAAAATTTAGCAGCTTTCTGTAATATGTTTACACTCAAATTATAAGCAGCTAATTCTAAAAAGATGTCATTATAAACTTGAAAACTATAGTATTTTATATATAATTATATGTTCATGTATTTGAATGCAGTATAATTTTAACTGAAATGCTTTGAATAAAGTATACTCTAAATGTGGGCTGCTGCTGCCTTTTTTTTTTTTTTTTTTTTTTTAAAACAGTCTCACTCTGTTGCCCAGCCTGGAGAGCAGTGGCATGATCACAGCTCACTGCAGTGTTGACCTCCCAGGCTCAGGTGATCCTCCCACCTCAGATTCCCAAGTAACTGGGGCTACAGGTGCATGCCACCACAGCCAGCTAATTTTTTTATATTAATTTGAATAAACGGGGTTTTGTCCAGTTACCCAGGCTGGTCTTGAACTTACGGGCTCAAGAAGTTCACCCACCTCAGCCTCCCAAAATGTTGGGATTACAGGCATGAGGTCCTGCACCCAACTGGCACCTTTGTTTTTATCTTATCAAATGTTTGCACAAGTACTTTAAGCCATTTCAAAAGACTTCAGTCTTAGAATTGTAAATTAAAACTGAGGCGGGGACCTCTGTTAGGACCAGAATTTCCTTGTTAAATGGCCTGTAGGTTGTATGTGGACAACCAGGCCGGGCGCGGTGGCTCAAGCCTGTAATCCCAGCACTTTGGGAGGCCGAGATGGGCGGATCACAAGGTCAGGAGATCGAGACCATCCTGGCTAACACGGTGAAACCCCCGTCTCTGCTAAAAAAAAATACAAAAAACTAGCCGGGCGAGGTGGCGGGCGCCTGTAGTCCCAGCTACTCAGGAGGCTGAGGCAGGAGAATGGTGTTAAACCTGGGAGGCGGAGCGGACTCCGTCTCAAAAAAAAAAAAAATTAGAAGGTAGAGTAAATTGACACCTAAAATGAAGGAGGTTCTATCTGTCAGAGCATTTTACATCCCCATAGATGGCTGCGGCCCACCCACCTCATGGACAGGCCGCCTTCAGCACCTGCACCCTTTTTTGAGAATGCTGGGATCACCATCAGTGTCACCTCTGCCTCTTGGGCCCCTCACCCAACATATTGTTCCCTTTCCAGGTCTTCCACGGCTGCTTGAACAGAGCAGGTATCACACATACTGTCTTCCACACAGATTCTGAACTCCACAGGGACCAGTTCTTGGTCTCTTTGTGTGTCCCCAGACCTAGCATAATCCTGTCACAGTAAATCAAGCTGTCTGTAGTCAGTTCTGTGGGTTCTAAACACTGCACCTACTACTGTGGGTCAGGCTGCCCTTTTGCAATGAGAATTCACCACGAGAAACCTAGGCTTACAGCAGTGAATTTACCCAGAATCAACTTGGTAAGTCGCATGGCTAGGACTAACTAAAACAATTTACTTCCTATGAGAATACAAAATGGAAGCAATCCGGTTTAAAGTCAGTTAAAAATCAAATTGGAATTGAAACTATAAGAATATTCTGCTTTAATTAAAAAAAAAAGAAAAAAGAAACCTTCACATTCATGTTAATACAAGTGCTCCCAGTTTCTACACGCCTCACACTGTAAGCCTGTTTTCTTCGATGTAATCGAATATCCAGTGCCTGGCATAATCGCTGAGTTTACGAGTTCCAGTAAATTATTAAGCAAGCTTTGTATTGCAAATTGTTCTCGGGATAATTTCTGTCTCAAGTCTGCAATGTGTGTACTCTGCATACTTTTTCTCATGTCCTTGAGCATAGTTTTCATTTAATATTTGTCTTTCTGATGAACCAATATTTATAGAATTTCTATAACTGAAAGCAACATTCCTGAAGGAGGGCTGAACTAATAGCTGCAGGGAGTACAAAATCACGGTAATTTATCGCTTCTGCTGTTGTACAATCATGCATGGGAGTGTTTCCGTTAGAAATGTATCCTGCTTTCAGGCCCGCGGACTTTACAAAGCCCACATTATGCAGCCTTAGTACAAATAAAGAAGCTGCATTAGCAAATCAAAGATAGGCACTTATCTTTTTCTTGTCTGCATGGAGGGAAAAAAAAAAAAAAACCCAAAACATCAGGTCCAGGTAAAGCAAAAGTATTCAACCAGCTTCAGTCTTCCTGCCCTTGCACTGTTGTTTGGACAATGGTTGGCTGTTGAGATCTGTCCTCAGAGAGTTCTCTAAAGTCGCGTCTTGTTCTTTTTCTTGTTTTGTTTTTTGGTTTTACTAGGTTGCAATGGCACGATCTCAGCTCACTGCAACCTCCGCCTCCCGGGTTCAAGCTATTCTCCTGCCTCAGCCTCCCAAGTAGCTGGGATTACAGGCGCCCACCACCACGCCTGGCTAATTTTTGTATTTTTAGTCGAGACAGGTTTTTGCCATGTTGGTCAGGTTGGTCTCGAACTCCTGACCTCAGGTGATTGCCCGCTCGGCCTCCCAAAGTGCTGGGATTATAGGCGTGAGCCACCATAAAGTAGCGTCTTTACCAACCGAGGCCTGGATGTGCACTTGCTGTAACATTCCCATTATTTGCTTGTTTTTTTGTTTCCTCCCTGAGGAGGTGAGCTCTTCCAGCACTCTGCAGACCTGCCAATTAGCAGAGCGTGGCATGTTGGGCACCCAGTAGGCACCACTGAATGAATCAGTCAATGGGCACACCACCATGTCCTTCCGCTTTCCAAGTCGTGTCCCTTCTGAGATGGATGATTTGTGTGCTTTGGAGGGCTTCCTCCCACATGGTGGTCTTCTTACAGGATTTCTAGTCAACTCGGTAGCTCAGAGTTAGGACACTGGGGGTTGAGGCCCAAGGAGTCCTTCACAACCCGAGTGCCCACATAAAAATACTTTCAAATTTACTGTCAGGAAGAGGAGGCCTGTGAAAGTCAGACAAATGCAGGCTGAGTCCAAGCACAGTGCGGAGTTTCTGTACAACAGTGGAATAATGGAATCAACAAAAATAAAGCTTTTCTTTCTGAGATGGAGTTTCACTCTTGTTGCCCAGGCTGGAGTACAGTGGCGTGATCTCGCCTCACTGCAACCTCCATCTCCCAAGTTCAAGCGATTCTCCTGCCTCAGCCTCCCAAGTAGCTGGGATTATAGGCATGTGCCACCAGACTTGGGTAATTTTGTATTTTTAGTAGAGATGGGGTTTCACCATGTTGTCCAGGCTGGTCTCGAACTCCTGACATCAGGTGATTGAGCCACCTCGGCCTCCCACAGTGCTGGGGTTACAGGCATGAGCCACCATGCCTGGCTTTTTTTTTTTTTTTTTTTTTTTTTTTTTTTTTTTTTGAGATAGTCTTGCTCTGTTGCCTAGGCTGGAGTACAATGGCACGATTTTGGCTCACTGCAACTTCCACCTCCCAGGTTCCAGTGATTCTGCTGCCTCAGCCTCCTGAGTAGCTGGGACTACAGGCACTTGCCACTGTGCCTGGCTAATTCTGTATCTGGAATAGAGATGGGGTTTCACTATATTGCCCAGGCTGGTCTTGAACTCCTGACCTCAAGTGATCCACCCACTTCAGCCTCCCAAAGTGCTGGGATTACAGGTGTGAGCCACTGCGCCTGGCCGAGAAAGCTTTATTTTTTTAGCCTGGGTCAGTAGAGCTTATTAGCAGTTTGGGGGAAACTAGTATTTCCAATTTTAAAGAGAAAAAACAATCATACAAATGATGTGAGCACTATTACATAGAAAGCAGAGAAGTGTTTTTGAGTTGGTATATGTTTAAAAATCTCAATCCACTGCTTAGACATTATTGTTTTAATTATTAGCTGCTAACACCACATGTGCTGCTCTTCCTAGAGCACCAGCAGAAAATGGGCTATGCTCCACCTGCCTGCCTGCCTACCTGCCCCGCTGAAGCTGCCTCAGGCAGAGCTCATGTGATAAAGACAGGGGATGTTGCTCTGTACCCAGGCCACTTTAAATCAAGACCAAATCATTATCAAGTGTAAATGACAGATGATTTGCAATCTGAATTATCTAGTGCAGACTATTTGCAAATAAGGATGTCTGTTGTCTCTCAGGTATGAGCATTGGATATATTTTGCAAACAAAGGCCAACCAACAAAATATTTCATCACTTTCCCTGCATTCCAGTCCCTTGCACACTTCCTCAGGGCCTGGTTAGTGCTCCAGACCCCAAGGCCAGTTGGGCCAAAGGAAAGTGGTTTGTAAGCTGTGCTAAGCCACTATGTGGAACCCCCCCCCCACCCTCCCCGTCCCAGGTCTGTTAACACGTGGATTTGACATAGATTTAAACATTTCTGTGGCTAGTTGTTTAATTTGGGATGAAGACAAGAATTGAAGAGAAGTAGAAAAAAACAAAAGCAAATGCAAGATCTACCTCTGTAGACTGGTTTAACCCAGGGCAAGATTACATCTTATATACTATTTATAGGAACAAGAGATTTTTTTTTTTTAATCAGGAAATATTTGAGCCAGTATTGATTATTTTCTGTTTAATTAAAATTCCCCACCAATAGCATAACTTGAAATTGGAGGGCTTAAAATGCAAATTTGAAAACTTTTACCAAGGCTCTGCAAACTACAGCCTCAGGTCAAATCTAGCAACATGCCCGTTTTTGTAAATATTTTCTTAGAAGACATCCACACCAGCTGTACGTTACTATAGTCCACAGCTGCTCTCACACTAACACCAGAGTTAAGTAATTGCAGCAGAGCCTATATGGCCCACAAAGACCCAAATATTTACTATCTGACTTAACAGGAAAACTTTGCAAGCCATGCTTTCAGTAATGACAAATAAACAAATCTCTACCCTTTTGCAATGCAGGCCAGGGCTCGCTAAACAGCATGAGAGCCTTGGGGTTTTTTTTGTTTGTTTTTTTGTTTTTGTTTTTTTTTTTGAGACAGAGTCTCACTCTGTCGCCAGGCTGGAGTGCAGTGGCTCAAACTCAGCTCACTGCAGAGACTCCGCCTCCCGGATTCAAGCGATTCTCCCGCCTCAACAGCCCGTAGCTGGGACTACAAGCACGCATCACCATGCCCAGCTAATTTTTGTATTTTTAGTAGAGACAGGGTTTTGCCATGTTGACCAGGATGGTCTTGATCTCCTGACCTTGTGATCTGCCTACCTCGGCCTCCCAGACTGCTGGGATTACAGGTATGAGCCACCGCACCCGGCTGAGCCTTGGTTCTTTGTTTCCCTGGCCTCACAATGCCTTGAAGAGCATTTTAAACAAAACAGACCCATGGGATCTGAATCTCTGGGCAATGGGTCCACATTGGCCTTGTTAAAGCTCCAGCATGGGCAACCAGGGTGGAGAACCACAGCTGCAGAAAAAACACAAATAAATGGCAGCTGCTGTGGTTTCTCCATCTCTCTTGCCTTTGCACTTTGACCTTTTCCCCTGCAGCCCGGCAGACAGAGCCACTGAGTTACCAAAGCCCTTTGCAGACTGAATAGTGAACTTACAAAGTCAGGTGATGTATCTTAGTGGCTGTCAATCACTGCACATTAGAATTACCTGGGGGAGTTAAGGAACGATACCAATGTCCTCTTTATCCTTCCCCTTCTTCATTCAGGCCTAACGCCATTAGGGGACCACAGTGACAGGGAGGTAGGGGGAAGCCGTAGTGGGCCAGGGGAGGGTGAGGGAGACAGCTGCAGACTCAGGGAAAGCTGGACGTGGGAGCTGCAGCCTGAGCAGGGTAGACAGGATGTCTATACAGGGGAAGGCGTGGCAGTGTAGATAAGAGATTACTTACATGCAGGTGGTTAATCAAATGAGTAAATAACCTAAGGGTAATGGAAGCCAGGTTTCTCACAATTAGAGAAGAGGGAAGAACCAAGGATCAGCTCTGTGTTGCTGGATTGGAATTGGGTTCTATCAGAGTCAACTCATGTGTAGTTAGGTATGTATGTATGCGCGCACGTACACACACACACACTCCCTAACTCTGTTCACTGAGAGAGCCTGGGAGCAGAGATGTTCCAAAAGCAATGAGCTTACTTATCACTAAAACCTTGGCTTCTAAATACCATTTTCCACTAAGAGGAACCCAGATTCTCTGGAGAAACATCTGATTCCAGGGCTGGGATAGGAAAATACAAGACGAACCTGTGACACCAGGTGCTGTGGTTCATGCCTGTAATCCCAACACTTTGGGAGGCCGAAGCAGGTGGATCACTTGAGGTCAGGAGTTCAAGACCAGTCTGGCCAATATGGTGAAACACTGTCTTTACTAAAAATACAAAAATTAGCCAGGTGTGGCGGTTAATCCCAACTACTTGGGAGGCTGAGGCAAGGCAATCACTTGAACCTGGGAGGCAGAGGTTGCAGTGAGCCGAGATTGCACCATAGCACTCCAACCTGTGCCACGGAGTGAGATACTGCCTCAAAAAAAAAAAAAAAAAAAAAAGAGCCTGAAACTCTTGTTTGTTTCAGCCCTTAAAGGATGATGAGGACATGTCAAAAGGATGCAGAAGCCAGCACGACGGGGTTCCCAATGGCCAAATCAGGGACAAGCTGAGCATCAGAATTAATCACAATAGTAAAGGGTTGTAATCCACTGGATACAATGGGAAACCACAAGTTTACATCGATCGAAATTTTAAAATGAATATATGGAAAGTTTACATAGTTTCAAAGTACCCACTTACAAAATGCTTATTAATTATAAAGGGAGAGAAAATAGTAACTTGGCTGTGGAGAAGCCTAGCAGACACCCCTTTAATCGAGTGATCAAAGTGAACGTTGTTGGTATGGGACAAGTTGAAATCACGTGCCTCACTGGGCAGAACACAACATCACTTCTGTGACATTCCTGCCCAAAGTGTGTGATCTGAGCTTAATCATGAAAATACACCAGATAAGCCCAAATTGAGAGTATCAGGTTCACGAAAGTCAAGGAAAGTTGACTAACTGTTCTAAACTGAAAGGGACCAAAAAGACTTGAGAACTAGATCCAAGGCTTGATTCTGATCTAGATCCTCTTGCTATGGAGGACATGATAGGAACACCCAGTGAATCTCAGGAATGGGGTCTGCGGGTTGGATGGTGGCAGCGTGACCGTGCAAGCATCCTGAGTGTGGCAGGTGCTTTGGAAAAGGGCAGCGTACTTGAATCTGCACAGATCACCAGGGGGTCTTCTTAAGATGCAGACTCACTGAGCCTGGGTGGGGCCTGAGGCTCATGGGACCTATCCAATCAGCTCCAGCTGTGCCCTTTCTGCTGGCCCAGGGACGATACTTGGAGTAACGCGGCTCTAGTGAACCTATGAAGAGCACTTGCTATTTGCCTCCCAAACACCCACCTTCCCCTTCTTTTGATTCTAAACTCTAATTTTCCTTTGAGAACATTCTCTCCTGCCCTCTGTGCACCTGTTTTGAGTCAGATAGTCCCCAACACTCAGGCATGAAGTGTGAAACCTGGGCCTCTGCCATCCCATCCTCTGGCCACTGTGAAAGGTTCAAGGCTGGCCCTGAAACCCAGGCAGGGTCAGTGTATTCATCTGCTCTCACACTGCTATGAAGAAATACCCAAGACTGGGTAATTTATAAAGAAAAGAGGTTTAATTGACTCACAGTTCAGCATGGCTGGGGCGGTCTCAGGAAACTTAACAGTCATGGTGGGAGGCACCTCCTCACAAGGTAGCAGGAGAGAGAATGAGCTGAGCGAAGAGGGAAGCCCCTTATAAAACCGTCAGATCTCAGGCGAACTCACTCTCAGGAGAACAGCATTGGAGAAACCACCCCTATGATTCAATTATCTCCACCTGGTCCCGCCCTTGACACGTGGGGATTATTACAATTCAAGGTGAGATTTGGGGGAGGACACAGAGCCAAACCATATCAGTCAGTGAAATGCAACTCTAACAAGCCTGGCTGAGTTCACACACCCTCTACAGACCCCATTTATCTTCTGTAGCCTTCCTGAACTCCTAAGCCTTACAGCAGCTCAGGCCTTGCCTTCTGCCCTCTAACTCCAAGGGCCTCAAAGGCTTTTCTGACCCCCACATGACTCCACCACAAAGTATCCATGTGCCCTTAGGAAAATGAATTTTTGCTTCAGTTTTCACACCTATAAAATGGGATACCACTTACCTCAAAGGATTGTCCACCTAAAGTGTTTTTGCAAGGACCTGCCACAGAGTAGATGCTCAATAAATTTTTAATTGTTCACGTTGGCTTTTGGAGCCCATGACCTCACACAAAAAGAAGGGATGGCATCTTGCTGGTACATCTTAGGTCACTTTCTGTATTGATGGTGACCCACCACGGAGTGTGGGGCCCCTGGAAGATGAAGCCAAATCTGCTAGCTACTGTTACTGTTCCCTCCGGGTTCCAACAATTCCTGCACAGTCTAGCTACTCAATTCATTCCTAGTTTGCTCCCATCCTATATCAAGTTGCCTATATAAATGCATATCAAAAGGAAATAAATTAGCAACGTTGTAGGTGCCACCGAGTGCAGGTTTTCTCACTCCCAGTCATCGCTGTCTCCTGCCAGTGAGCAGAAATCCCTTTCGACTGTCTTTATTCTACTGCCATCCTGTGGCTGGTCTGTGCCACTGCAGCACCGTGGGCCGGATGTAGCTGAGCATCTGTAGGGTCATTGTCTTCACGGTCCCCAGGAAGGGGGTCCTGAGGAGGGAGTGCAGTTGAAGAGTCTGCTCAGGTCCCCCACCAGCGGGCAGGCGCCTGGTGTGAATCACCAGTCTTGACTTGGTTTCTGTTTGATGAACCTTAAGGACACGTAGTACAGGACCATGAAGCCACCGCTGAGGCCAATGACGATGAGGTAGATGGCATAGAGAGGGTACGAGGTCAGCTCCATGGCACTGAGGATCTGGAGACAGACATGCAGTGGGCTTATTAGAATGATGGGCAGCCGGACGTCCAATAATTTAGAACCCGAGGCCTCCCCGCTTACTTTATCTCCTGAGACCGCGGTGGTGAAGTTCCCGAGAAGCATTTTATAATTTCTTCCGCTGAACTGAATCTTCATCAGCCCTTCAAAACACCACCGCAGGAAGGACACTTTGGAAATCCACGTGGGCACTGGAAACAGAGAGCCTCGTTACTCACAGGTCTCCCTCATATTCTCACGGTTTCCCCATATTCACATGGTCTCCCCCATACTCAGTCTTCCCATATTCCCATGGTCTCCCCATATTTGCATGATCTCCCCATATTTCCACGGTCTCCCACATATTCAGTCTCCCCATATTCCCATGGTCTCCCCATATTTGCATGATCTCCCCCATATTCCCACGATCTCCTTTATATTGACACAGTCTCCCCCATATTCACAGTCTCCTCATATTCCCACGGTCTCCCCATATTCCCACAGTCTCCCCATATTCACAGTTTCCTCATATTCTCACAGTCTCCCCATATTCCCATGGTCTCCCCATATTCCCATCATCTCCCCATATTCCCAGTCTCCCCCATATCCACACAGTTTCCTCATATTCCCATGGTCTCCCTATATTCTCACAGTCTCCCCATATTCCCACTGTCTATATTGACATGGTCTCCTGCATAGTCACATGATCTCCCCATATTCCCACAGTCTCCCCATATTCCCATGGTCTCCCCATATTCACATGATCTCCCCATATTCCCACAGCCTCCCACATATTCCCACAGTCTCCCCATATTCCCATGGTCTCCCTATATTCTTGCAGTCTCCCCATATTCTCACCATCTCCTCATATTCCCACAGTCTCCTCATATTCTCACGGTCTCCCCGTATTCCCATGGTCTCTTTATATTGACACAGTCTCCTGCATATTCGCACAGTCTCCCCATGTTCCCATGGTGTCCCCACATTCCCACAGTCTCTCCCACCTGCACAAGGGCACATTCCACTCTCTGAGACAGGGCCGTGGTGGCTCTGGCCCAAGTTCTCTGAAGAGCAAGGAGGGGAGAGGCCAAGGGGCAAAAGGGCAGAGGGGATGCTGGGGACACAGACTGGGGCTGAGGGAGCTGAGAGGCCACGAGGTCACCCGCACGTTTGATCCATAGCAATTCTCAAGAGGGATGTGATGAGGCACGCCTGCATGTGCTGAGCTTCATGGACTGTGCGGGCTGAGGAGACTCAGCGGCCCCACACCAGAGACGATGGAGCCTGTGCCCTGATCCTATGGAGGTGGCATGGTACGGGGAGGAAAAGGAGGCAGTGAGCCCTGCCTGGATGCATCAGGAAAGCCCTGGCAGAAGCGAGGCCCCATGGAAGGTAGGACATGACATTCCCGGAGACAACAGCTGGCTGGCTCAGAGGTGAGAGGGTGGGGTGTGCTGGGGGCTTCAGAAAGCTGGGGAGGCTGCAGGGATTGAGCAGCCCTGGGAGGATCTGAACAAAGAGGGGCATGGGTTTGCACCTTGGAAAGCTCACTCTGCATGGCTGAGTCGAGAGGCATGTGGAGGGCCCCAGGTCACAGAGACCAGGCTATGGCAGTGGCCCAGGCTTAAACGATGGCAGCCAGGGATGGGGACACAGCCAAGCAGACATTTCAGAGAAACCCAAGGCAGAATCGACCTGGCTCACAGGTGGATGTGGAGAGGGAGAGAAAGAGTCAAGGGTGACTTCTGGGTATTGACTATGGGATAGGAGGAGGTGCATCTGGAATCTCTAATGAAATCGTTCCTTTGGCCTCCAGGACAGTGGGCAAAGGCCTCTGCTTCCAGAAGGACCAGCCTTAAGTTGGATCCAAGTGACGAGTGTCCATCTCCGGATGAAAGCAGGCTTCATCCAGCCGCATGAGGCCTAACAAAGCTGGCCCAGGCCCGGGGTGCAGGCCTCACCTGTCCACAGGCTGCTCAAGTTTATCATGAAGCCCCCGGTGAGGTAGAAGGAGTTGTAGAGGGCGTTGCTGAGGAAGGAGGCCATGTGGAAGGTGGGGAGCAGGGCCGCGGTGGCCAGGGCCATAATCCTGCAACAGAAGACCACCAGCCACACCAGCAGGAAGTGCAGCAGGAAGGGCTGGAGGCCCGGCCTCAGGTTGGCCAGCCAGTAGGTGGGCATCCCGTAGATGATGATGTAGGCACAGTGCTCCGGAAGCTCACCGAGGATCTGCAAAGAACAGCCCTTGCAAGGATATGAAGCCAGCACCTTCACTGTCATTATTATAAACGTTTAAAAGTATCTACGCCCCCCAGTGGCAACCTTCCCTCCTGGTGATGGTGAGGCTGTGGCAGGAGGGTGTGCTGGGACCCGGTACGCTCAGTGCTGGCTTCCCCCTTGCAGATGCCAAGGGTTCCCTCTACGGCAGTTCAGTCTGTTTCCCCCAGGGCAGCACTGGGCACCTGCTGTCCTAAGACCTGGTTTCAAGTCCCTACTTCCCCTGACCAGACCAAGTAGCTATGTGGTCTTGGAGAGCCATGTAGCCTCTCTGAACCTCTGCTTCCTGGAAACGCCTGCCTGGCCTGCTCGGGGGCCACAGTGAGGCTCCGAAGAGGTAAAATACAATGAGGATTTCTTTTTTTTAGATTCCTTCTGACCAGAAAACTATCATTCCTGGTCCACAATCCTGGTGTTTTGGTAAATGTTTAAAATAAAAGTTCAAGTCTCTGAAACTCCCCTAGAAAATGTGACATCTGGTGGCATCTGCGACTTCACATGACCCATAGCCCCATGGTTCAGAAAAGGCTTCCTTGTAGCAGTGTTTTCTCCACACTTGCTCCCACCCTGGTGGGTGGGGGGCACTTGCTCTCAACCCTGCCCAGTCACCTTGGCAAAGAAATATGGACTAGTGGTGTACAGCCCGTCTTCCAGTTCATAGTAAAGCATTGCCCTCTCCGAGTAACCTAAAAAATAAGGGAAAGGAAAAGAGAATGAAAAGGTAGAATAAATCTACAGTGTTTCTGTTTTGGAGATTCTCTTAATACAATTCAAAGTAGTTATCATATTGCCCAAGTCTCTTATTTTTTAAAAAAAATAGGCACAGTAAAGCCATCCTAATTTAGATGTCTGATGAGGCTCTTCAGGTTTTGCAAGTCTGTAGCTCGTGTTCTGCTGTCAAATATAAATCCTGCTAGGATAGGAACAGCTAAGACTCGGTAATTTGCTTTCATCTGCATACTAATATTAACATGCAAACTTTAAAAACATGATTGTCTTGTATATCATAATCACAATGAAATCAAACCCAGAGCTCAGAGGAACACAGCTCAGAGGTGGCTGAGGTCCTGCGCGGCCACGCCAGTGGCCACACTCACATTTGGAGACGACATCCAGAATGACATTGAAAGGGATGAGAGCGCCGATCATGAACAAGAGGGCGGCTGTATCCATGAAGGAGAGCTCGACGCTCCCGTGGCCAAAATAGAGGAAACCGATGGTCAGTGACATCAGACAGGCCTCTGCCCCGTGAATGAGGAGGGTGGGCAGGTCTCGGAAGTCATTGGAAATCTGACGACTTAAAAACCAAAAGGAAGAGATGCTCAGGCAACAACATACACCAGCCCTGTGACCTTGGGAATGTTACAGTCTCCGTACGCCTCATTTTTCTCATATGCAAAATGGGGACGGTAATACCTGCCTCCTAGAGCTGCTCTGAGGATTAAATCAGAAAACTGATGACAGCATCTGTCCCACTGTAGGTACTCAATAAATGGTTGTTACTTTTGTCATAATGTATCAGCTTGGCAATGTTAAAGAAATGATCCCCAGGAAAAAAATCAATTAGGTCCGTGAAGATGTACAGATAGGCTGGGCATGGTGGCTCACGCTTGTAATCCCAGCATTTTGGGAGGCTGAGGCAGGTGGATCACTTGAGGCCAGGAGATCAAGACCAGTCTGGCCAACGTGAAGAAACTCCATCTCTAAAACACACAAAAAATTAGTCGGGCATGGTGGTGCACACCTATAATCCCAGCTACTTGGGAGGCTGAGGCAGGAGAATCACCTGAACCTGGGAGGTGGAGGCTGCAGTGAGCCGAGATCACCCTAGTGCCCTCCAGCCTGGGTGACAGAGATAGATTCTGTGTTTAAAAAAAAAAAAGATGTGTGCTCAATGATGTCTGCTGCCTCATTGCTTGTAGTAGTAAAAGCCGGAAGATAATCTGGCCATCAAGATGGACTTAACAGGTGGGTGATTATGGCTAGATTGACTGGAATGCCGAGGAAGACCCAATCAGACAAGAGGTAGAGGCGCTGCCCTCACTGAAAAGAAACCGGCTACAAACCAGCATGCAGAGTATGATCCCACTACGTTTAAAAACATGTGTGTGCATGGAAACATCAGGAAAGACACATGCCACGTAGTGCCGTCTGGTTTTCTTTGAGGGCTGGTGTGACTGGGACTTCCCTTTTTACTAGAGATTCTCTCCTATTGTCTACATTTTTCTCAATGACCCTGTGCTATTTATACAATCTTCCAGCTGGTGAGGTTGTCTTAATTTTGTTTAAAGAATAAAAGCAATAGGGCTGTTCTGTGTCACCTTGAAGATTAGTGCTGGTCCCAACAATGTTGTTTTCTTTTTTTGAGATGGGGTCTTGCTGTGCTGCCCAGGCTGGAGTGAAGGTGCAATCACGGCTCAGTGCAGCCTCCACCTCTAGGATTCAAGCAATCCTCCCACCTCAGCCTACAAGGTAGGCCCATGCCACCATAACTGGCTAATTTTTGTAATTTTTTGTAGAGACGGGCTTTCACCATGTTGCCAGGCTGGTTTTGAACTCCTGAACTTAAGTGATCCATCCGCCACAGCGTCCCAGAGTGCTGGGATTACAGGCATCATAAGCCACCACGCCCCACTGGATGCTGTTTTTTCTTTCTTTCTTTCTTTCTTTCTTTTTTTTTTTTTTTTTGAGATGGAGTCTCCCTCTGTCACCCAGGCTGGAGTGCAGTGGCCAGATCTCAGCTCACTGCAAGCTCCGCCTCCCGGGTTCAGGCCATTCTCCTGCCTCAGCCTCCCGAGTAGCTGGGACTACAGGCGCCCACCACCTCGCCCGGCTAGTTTTTTGTATTTTTTAGTAGACACGGGGTTTCACCGTGTTAGCCAGGATGGTCTCGATCTCCTGACCTCGTGATCCGCCCGTCTCGGCCTCCCAAAGTGCTGGGATTACAGGCTTGAGCCACCGTGCCCGGCCAGGATGCTGTTTTTTCAAATGACTCTCTCTCTCTCATTTTCTCCTTTAAATTCACTTAAATAGAAAAGGCTTAATGTGATATACAAAGACTTGGTGGAGCGGGGGGTCAGTAATAAAAAGACAGATAATTACCGGATCAGCGTGGTAAACTGCTGCACCGCCCCAGGCATCTTCACAGGACTTGGGAGGCAGTTGGTGTCTAGTGGGGTCAGGCTGCTGGGAGGCAGAAGATGTGGCCAGGTCATGGGGGCAGCCACCTTCTGCAGGGAGCTCTCCTCTCAGAGCCGCCCGCCACATTACCTTTCCACACAGGTGTCCTCATCAAGATCCTTCGTCTCTGCTTTCCACAGAAAGTCATCTAAGTCACGCACTTTTTCTAGAAACAGGGCTGCAAGTGACTGAGCCTTCTCCCTGGTGGCCACTTCCTGCTCTCTGCTGCGCCTGTCAATGCTGGTCAGGTCCACTGCAAGCAGGGGATGTGGAGTCATGGGTGGCCTGTTCCCTGGCACCTGCTCCCAGGTGAGGAGCTTGGCGCACGCCCAGCTCACAATGTTGATCACCCCTCGTGGGGCTCTGGGACATGCTCTCCACCTTCAGCCACGAAGCAAGGGGCAGAGCAGAGAGAGGCAGAGGGACCCCGAGGGCTGGGCCTTCACCGTGCCAGGCCTGACCACATCTGCAGAAGCCTCAGGGGAAGGGCAGTGGATCAAAAACTGGTCAACAGCAGAGGCCCCACCCAAGTCCTACTACCCAGGCTCATTTTGAGGATATCTTAGGACAGAGCAAGAGCCTTCAGAGCCAAGGGCCACATCACAATCATGCTCTGGCTCCAACTCTAGCTGTCCAGGAAGCTTTTGATGAGGACTCAGTGCCCCTCCATGGGGAGAAGTTGGGCTGGTCAGGGGGAGGCTGAGTAGTTGGGTTCACAGTTAGTGAGAGTTCCATCCAGATGGTGAGAGTTCTATCCAGGTAGATAGTGAGAGTTCTATACAGATAGATCGTGAGAGTCCTATCCAGAGAGTGAGACTTCTATCCAGAGAGAGAGAATTCTATCCAGAGAGTGAGAGTTCTATTCCCACACAGAGTTTTATTCAGATGGTGAGAGTTCTCTTTTGACGGGGTTTCACCGTGTTAGCGAGGATGGTCTCGATCTCCTGACCTCGTGATCTGCCCGTCTCGGCCTCCCAAAGTGCTGGGATTACAGGCTTGAGCCACCGCGCCCGGCCTCCAGATAGTGAGAGTTCTATCCAGATGGCGAAAGTTCTATCCAGTTAGTAAGAGTTCTATCCAGAGAATGGGAGTTCTATCCAGATAATGAGAGTTCTAGCCATATGGTGAGAGTTCTATCCAGATAGTGAGAGTTCTCTCTCTCACTGAAAATTAATAACTTGGCTTCCCAGGCAGCCTGCCCAAAGCAGGAGGATGTCTGGCTGGAGGGTTCCAGGGACTGGCTAGCTTCAGGTAGATTTCTCACTGTCCCCTCGGTCTGCTGCTCTGCACCAGGAGGGGACAGCAACTCGGCTGGAGACCCAATCTGATCAGCCCTGCCTCCTAAATCCCAGGGATGCTAACCTGTGGGGAGCACCAGGCAGCCCCACACCACAGCCATCCTCTTGCAGTGCCTCTGCCTTCTATCTCCAAGGCCCTGGCAATGCCAGAAAAGGCAAACTGAGTCCAGCCACAGCCAGGATCTCCCTATACCCAGCTCAGTCTAGACCCATGCATGCCTGCCACCCTCCCTCCATTCCTTTCCCAGAGCCTTGGCTTGGCTAGAGGTGACCTACTCCTCTCTCTCCCCCTTCCCTCCTCCCATATCCTCTTTTTTTTTTTGGAGATGGAGTCTCACTCTATTGCCCAGGCTGGGGTGCAGTGGCGCGATCTCAGCTCACTGCAACCTCCACCTCTCAGGTTCAAGCAATTCTCATGCCTCAGCCTCCCAAGTAGCTGGTACTACAGGCATGAGCCACTGTACCCAGTTAATTTTTATATTTTGAGTAGAGACGGGGTTTCACCATGTTGACCAGGCTGGTCTCAAACTCCTGACCTCAGGTGATCTGCCCGCCTCGGCCTCTCAAAGTGCTAGAATTACAGGTGTAAGCCACTGCGCCCGGCCCTTCCTCCCCTTTTCATAACACATCTCAAGACAAGATAATGTCTAGGCGCGGTCTTATAAACCATGATGTGGCCCCCCAGTGTGCAGCACTGTGGCTCAAAACATCAGATTTTTGGGCACCCCAGGCCCCGTGTAGCTCTTGCATCCCAGGTTGGTGAGGGGTTCCTGCCCCAGGGCTTGTAGTCCAGAGCCCCCTCCAATAACAATATAAAATGTAAAAAAGAGTTTTCAGGTCTGCTGTGGACACTTGACTTCTGGTAACCCCTCTCCAGGGTTACTTAAAATTATTTCCTGGTGGCCAGGTTGGCAGGTGCCCTTTGGCCCCTATTCTGGGGATAGCTGGCCTGAGAATGACACACTGTCAGGAAGCCAGGCTGCCACCTGAGCACAGGGAGGGAGGTGACCTTTCTGTGAGTTCACGCAGAATGTGAGTACATAGGGTCAGGGGTGGCCTGTCCTCCTGGGGTAAGGATGGTGGAGAACCTGGGACACTAGGAGGAGGGTGTGGGCAGCTGGATGAGGAGTCAGGGCCAGGGCTGGGCACCAGTCCCAGTTCTGTGCCTTACAGCTGTGCTGGAGCAGGTGTTTAGCTCTGCAGGCTCCAGGCTTCTCATCTGTAAAGATGGAGATGGCCTTGGCGTGGCAGGAGTTTGAGAGTCAAACAGGAGACCCTCTGGGCCTGGCATGTTTGGGCCCCGTGTTTGCCTTCAAGATGATCACTGTTGTCCTGTTTACTGGTGGGGTCCTTGCTACAGCTTGCCAGCCTGGGTGGAAGCTGGGGGCTCAGGTGACCTACAGGACAAGCCATGACAGCTGCCTCCCCGGGACCTGGTACAACAATGCCGCCTGTCTAGCAGCCATGCCCTTCCTCAGCACTCAGGATTTCAGGCCAGGTACCTGGGAAGGCAAGTGTCCCCTGCAGAATGAAGGAAGTGGCTCACGCTCCGTGCGTGTAATATGCTGAGGGTTCAGGAGCCAAGCAAAGGGTAAGTCTGGGGCTGCCACAGCAATTTTCACATCTAGGGATTCTCTGGCCAAGGCCACCACCCTGGGCCCCCCTCTGCCACCCTGCACCCTCAGGCTCCCTGCCACTGTGGGAGCACCAGGGCATGTTTTAAGATCTGGTGACTTCTTGACCTTAAAGGTTGTTTCCCTACCGAGTCTGAATAAAAATTCTGATCTTTATTGATCCCCACCCTCTTGGATTCTATGCCCTCCCATCTTTGGAGCTTGCAAGTTTCTCATCTATCATGCACAGAAGGGTGGCTATTTGTCAGAAGCTTCTGTTTCCAGGCCCTCATATCTAGCATTTGACAGCTGGCAAACCACGCCCTGTTCTTCCCCATCCTTGCTCCTCTTCTCTTGAAACCTCTGGGAGTTTCTCCCCTGAATCTTTGTAGCAAGCTTGGGCAGGGTTTAAGCATCGGGGAGGCCCCATGTGCCAGGGCCCTGGCTGCTGGCCTTGGGGACTCACCATAGAAGTCAGCCGGGTTGCTGTAGCGAGGACAGGGGTAGCCAATGGCTGTGAAATACTGGACCATGTGCTGGGCTGCCCCTAAGTAGATGGGGGTGCCAGACGTCATCAGAAGGACCAGATCAAACAGCCTGAAGATGTCGGAGCGAGGCTGGTGGAGGGAGATGAGCACCAGCCGGTTGCCTTTGGCCAGTCTGGACAAGGTCTTCACCAGGTTGTGTGCCGTGAAGCTGTCAAGCCCAGAGGTGGGTTCGTCAAGAATGAGGATTCCTGCCCAACAGAGAGGAGCCTGGTGAGTCGGTGGGGCTCTGGCCAGTCTAAGCCAAGCCTGAGGGGACCACACAGGTCCCTCTGCCCCCATCTGCCCCCTAGGCCCTCACCTGGGTTCCACAGGAGCTGCACCCCAATGCTGACTCTCCTGCGCTCGCCCCCCGACACCCCTCGCACATACGTGTTGCCCACGCGGGTGTCAGCGCACTGCCGAAGCCGCAGCTCCGCGATCACTTCCTCCACCTGTGGGCCAGAAGGAGCTTTGAGACCACCCCAGGGGCCTCCTTCAGAGCTGGACACATTGTGACCCCAAGGATAAAGGCAACTGCTCCTCTGGCTAGGTTTGAAAGTGAAGGGAGACAGCTCCCGCACTTGAGTTCCAAGCTGCAACATTGGTTCCCCCTATTCTTTCCACAGGTCCCGAGCAGCCTCGATGTGCCGGGCATGTGCTAGGAACATGGCTGTGTACTGGGGACCATGGCTCTCTACCCACATGGAGGCCCAGAAAACACACAAGCAAATACACTCATCCCACATCTTAAAAAGTGCAATGAAGGGAACCAATGGACTGAGCTAGCTTCTGGCAGGCTGTGGGGTTTGAAAGGAGGGTGGAGGGCAGGCTGCAGCCCAGGGCAGGTGGACCGCAAGCTGAGTTGTTCAAACTCAACCTGTGGCTGGGACCTGAGGCAGGGCAGCAGGGGAAGAGGGGGACATGGACACTGTGGCTTCTTGGACCCTGGGGGTCACCACTGGGGCCAGTTACCCTTTTGTCACGCTGGGCCTGGGAGAAGGTTCTGGGCAGCCGCATCTGGGCAATGAAGGCCAGGGTCTCTCGCACAGTCAAGTTGGGGAGCAGCTGGTCGTGCTGGCGCACGTGGGCCACGCACTTCCTCACTAGCTGAGGCGAGCTGGGCTGCCCGTTGATCCAGATCTGGCCTGACTTGATCTTGCCACCGTGACCTCGGCTGGTGATCACGTCTAGCAACGAGGCTCTCCCACAACCTGCAAAGCCACCAGAGACATCCCTGAGAACAGAGCTTCTGTGGGGGCCAGCCTGGCAGTCACTGCTCCGCACACACTCTCCAGGACCCTGGACTACTCTGTCCCTGCAGATGTGACCAGCCCCTGGAGAGGCGGCATAGTCCCTGGACCTAGATGGGGTGGGCCCGGGACATGGAGCTCCAAGCCTTCTGTCTGCAGCCAATGTGAGCACCCCTGTGGGGCTGTGAGGCATGATGGCGCTGGGGGCTCAGGCCAGGCCAACCAGTGGTGGCCTGACAGGAGAAGTCTAGAGTCCTAGATGCCACAGGGCCAGGTGGTGCCTGGAGCATTTGTCCCCTTCTGCCACCAACCAAGGCCCTTTCTCCCCAAGCAAGGCTAGTGTTAACGTAACTATTTTTGGCTGGCAAACATGCCAGCAATCTCTCATTATTCAATGTCGGTTGGCTCAGAAGCTGGTTTCGTGAGGACTAATTTGGAGCATTTATAGAGTGTCTTTTAAAAATGCAAAGCCAAATCTATTTTGAGAAATAATGGAGGAAAATATAGAGAAATAATAGAAGTAGAAACGATTTTAAAACTACAGCACAGTGTACACATATGTTCTGACTGTATACCCATCTCTCTCTTCTTTCCACCAGTGGTACTTTTTCTTTCTTTCTTTCTTTCTTTTTTTTTTTTGAGACAGAGTCCTACTCTGTTGCCCAGGCTGAAGTGCAATGGCGTGATCTCAGTTCATTGCAATCTCTGCCTCCCAAGTTCAAACAATTCTCCCTGCCTCAGCCTCCTGAGTAGCTGGGATTGCAGGCGTCTGCCACCATGCCTGGCTAATTTTTGTATTTTTAGTACAGATGGGGTTTCACCATGTTGGTCAGGCTGGTCTTGAACTCCTGACTTCAAGTGATCCACCAGCCTTGGCCTCCCAAAATGCATCAGTGGTATTTTTAATTCTCTTTTTTTAAAAAAAGATTCGCCTAACTGAGGGTGGAAGACGGGAGGAGGGAGAGGAGCAGGAAAAATCCCTTGGATTCTAAGCTTAGTACATGGGTGATTAAGTAATCTGTACAACAAAACCCCATTACACTAGTTTACCTATATAACAAACCTACTTGTGTACCCCCAAACCTAAAATAAAGGTTAAAAAAAGATTCATTGCACTCGAGTTAACACCACCCTCTTCCAAATGATGTACTAATTATTATTGATTTGAGAAAGTCAGCATCAGATTGGATCTAGTTTCCAAAGGCTTTCAATGAGGCTCTTTCCGTGACAGCTGTTTAAGATGTGAGTGCGGATTGGGCTCAGGCTCAGAGCATCTTCCTACCGTGGAGCTAGGAATGAGCTCTTTCCACTCACCCAGATGGAGTGTTTTCTGCTTGTTTGCGTGTTTGTTTTGGAGACGGGGTCTCACTCTGTGGCCCAGACTGGAGTGCGGTGGCACAATCTCAGCTCACTGCAGCCTCTGCCATCCCGGTTCAAGAGATTCCCCTGCCTCAGCCTCCCGAGTAACTGGGAATACAGGCTCCTGCCACCACACCCGGCTAATTTTTGTATTTTTAGCAGAGACGGGGTTTCGCCATGTTGGCCAGGCTGGTCTTGAATCTTGGCCTCAGGTGATCTGCCTGCCTCGGCCTCCCAAAGTTCTGGGATTACAGACGTGAGCCACCGTGCCCGGCCCCAGATGGAGTTTTGATTTCCTTACTGGAGAGCAAGTTTTCCAAGTTGTGTTCAAACAGACTTGTCACATGTTGAGCCAATACATATGTGATAAGTCCTTCCTGTCACACACTATGTGCTTCTTGCAGGAAGCCCCACAGCACCCAGTGCAAACCTCAAAAACCAAGAAGCTTCCCCACATGATCTCTCTGGTTACTGTGCAGAGGATCTCAGGGTAGAAGGGGCCTGTGCGCTATCTCTGGGTGTACCTCATTTAAGATCCCTGAGAACATAAGTGGAGCAAAATAGCCAGGAGAGAAACCTGGGAGAGAAGCTTCAGAGCCAGGCTCCAGGGGCACAGGGGACTTCACCAACATTCACAGGGACCACGGATTCCCACTCAGAAAGCAGGAAGTCCACGTTTTCTGAGCAAAACTTTGTGAGAGTGGTGGGGAGCCTTTCCAATGGAGGATGCCTGTGGTATCCGGGGAGACTCTTTATAAGGTATGGCTCACCCAAATCTCATCCAAAATTGTAATCCCTGCTTGTCGAGGGAGGGACCTGGTGGGAGGTGATTGGATCATGAAGGCAGGTTTCCCCCATGCTGTTCTCATGATAGTGAGTGAATTCTTATGAGATCTGATGTTTTAAAAGTGTTTGGCAGTTCCTCCCCTCACTCTTCTCTCCTGCCACCATGTAAGATGTGCCTTGCTTCCCCTTTGCCTTCCACCATGATTGTAAGTTTCCTGAGGCCTCCCCAGTCATGAGGAACTGTGAGTCAATTAAACTTCTTTTCTTTATAAGTTACCCAGTCTCAGGTAGTTCTTTAGAGCAGAGTGAAAATGGACTAACACACCCTCCATGAACTAAGACAAAACACCCACTGGCATTCAAGACCCTTACTGAATGGCTGGAATCTCCGAATCAGTAAACTCATCAATTGGAAACCACTTTTGGTATTGCTGAATCGATAAAAGAAACTAAAATGCCTAGGGCTGTTTTCTTTTCTTTTTTTCTTTCTTTTTTGAGATAGTAGTTTGCTCTTGCTGCCCAGGCTGGAATGCAATGGCACAATCTCAGCTCACTGCAACCTCCACCTCCCAGGTTCAAGCAATTCTCCCACCTCAGCCTCCCAAGTAGCTGGGATTACAGGCATGTGCCACCATGCCCAGCTAATTTTTTTTTTTTTCCAGTAGAGACAGGGTTTTACCATATTGGCCAGGCTGGTCTCAAACTCCTGACCTCAGGTGATCCACCTGCCTCGGCCTCCCAAAGTGCTGGGATTACAGGCATGAGCCACCACGCCTAGCCAGGCTGTTTACTTTATATTTTAAAAATTAAAGGCCAGCGTTCTTTTGTGTTTGTGTTGGGCAGGGGGAGGAGGGGATGGCAGTAAAAGTCATAGGAAGTGTAGTTGATGAACCTTTCTAATAAATCATTTTAATAATTTCAATTGCTCAGTTAAACTAAATTTGACCTGAGACTGACTGCATACTTTGAGTTCCCACAGAGCAAACTGCAAGCAAACTTAGTATGTAAACAAACTGCAACTTATCTTAGCAGCATATTCCCTTAAGACAGAGATTGGCTGAGACAAGTTGCTGAGTCTCAGCCAATCATGGCAGCCAAGCATCAGCCAGTCACAATCACCTGCCTCAACCTACCGACTGATGAGATCCTGTCCATACCCAACACCTGATCACATCACCCTCAAATAAATCAGGTGAACACCCAACTGTAACCAATCAGCTATTTCTGTAGAGCACTTGCTTTTTCTGTCTATCAATATCACCTGACTAAATTGCTTGGGGGCGCTCTCTGAACTGGTCCTGTTTTTGAGGGCTACCAGATTCATTAATCATTATTTGCTCAAATAACTCTACTGTTTATTTGTCTAAAGTTTTTGTTGTTGTTGTTGTTTTGTTTTTTGTTTTACACAGGCAAGTAAACCTGAAGTCAAACAACACTGAATCTATAGTTAAACAACCAGGAGCTGCTGGATGCAGTGGCTCACGCCTGTAATCCCAGCACTTTGGGAGGCTAAGGCAAGCGGATCACCTGAGGCCAGGAGTTGGAGATCAGCCTGGCCGCCATGGCGAAACCACATCTCTACAAAAAATACAAAAACAATTAGCCAGGCATAGTGGCACCCACCTGTAATCCCAGCTATTCAGGAGGCTGAGACATGAGAA
This sequence comes from Piliocolobus tephrosceles, assembly GCF_002776525.5. Classification (NCBI taxonomy): domain Eukaryota; kingdom Metazoa; phylum Chordata; class Mammalia; order Primates; family Cercopithecidae; genus Piliocolobus; species Piliocolobus tephrosceles. Next base: position 44,020,111 of record NC_045448.1, on the reverse strand, counting down.
TCATTTGAACCCAGGAGGCGGGGGTTGCAGTGAGCTGAGATCACATACTGCACTCCAGCCTAGGTGACAAAGAGAGATTGTCTCAGAAAAACAAAAACAAACCAAACCAATTAAAAAACAAAAAACAAAAAACCAGGAGACTATTCAATGTAATTTATTCATTCCTTTCTAAGAGATGGGATCTTGCTCTGTTGCCCAGGCTGGAATGCAGTGACACAATCATAGCTCACTTCAGTTTTGAACTCCTGGCTCAAGCACTCCTCCTGGGTAGCTGGGATTACAGGGGCGTGGCACCCTGCCCAACTAATTTTTTAAATTAAAAAAAAATTATTTTATCAATGGAGTCTCCTCCCTATGTTGCTCAGGCTAGTCTTGAACTCCTGGCCTCAAGCAGTCCTCCTGCCTCAACCTCCCAAATATTGAATATAATTCTTGCTCAACCTTTCTGAACTTTCCTCAACCACAAATTAGGGATACTGACAGCTAGAGGGTTGTATGTGTGAAGTATTAACCATGATATGACCCTAAGTAAAGACCCATGTGTCCCCTAGATGCTGGATTCAGGAAGAAAAAGCAGATACAACAAGAAACACTACTAGATGTTATAAATAAAAATACAACAGTAGGCCCATGAGGGCTCTACTTTTTTTCTTTTTCTTTTCCTTTTTTTGTTTTGGGACGGAGTCTCACTCTGTCGCCCAGGCTGGAGTGCAGTGGCACAATCTGGGCTCAATACAAGCTCCACCTCCCGGGTTCACGCCATTCTCCTGCCTCAGCCTCCTGAGTGGCTGGGATTACAAGCACCCGCCACCACGCCTGGCTAATTTTTTGTATTTTTTAGTAGAGACAGGGTTTTACCATGTTAGCCAGGATGGTCTTGATCTCCTGACCTCGTGATCCACTTGCCTCGGCCTCCCAAAGTGCTGGGATTACAGGGGTGAGCCACCGCGCCCGGCTGGGATCTACTTTTTTCTTATTTAGGTCAGGATTGCAGGGACAGGGACAGAGTGAAAGGAACTTCGTGACTGTGGTGCTGTTTCAGTTACAAAGTGCATTTATACATAAGATTTCATTTGATCTTTGGTTAAACAGTAAACAGAACTTATGTACCAGACGGGTGTAAAAGTTTGGAGCAGATGTTTACAAAATTGAGTAATCTCTACCTCTGGAAATGATTAATTGAAAGATATAATATTCTCTCTCTAACATTATGTAAGGGTGTCCCAGGGAGAAATGCATTGATCCGAGAATCATGAAACCAAAGTTCTAGTTCTAGCTCTGCATTAAACATGTGTCCTTATGAGAATCCCTCAATTTCTCTGGATTTGAGGCTTCTCATCTGTCAAATGAGGGAAGTGTGTGTGTGTGCGCGCGTGATCCCGCGCAAGAGAATACTCTAGACGCACTAAGGAGTAGGGAGTTTGAACACCTTCCTCTGAAAATGCTTCCAAACTGGTAGGGGAAAGAAAGGTGGAACATAATGAGAATGAACTCTGTTCCCCAAGCCTCCTTTCAGCTCAGACATTCTCTCATTTTAAAACTGGCTGTGGAAATGACAATTTGAGGCACTCCAAGAACGTGGCTCTTTGCAGACGAGTGAAGGTTGTGCTAAGTAAGATGCTGGAGAGCCTGAGAGGTGAGAGTGGCAGGGGCTTCTGGCCATAATCAGAATGTGATTGCGGAGGAGCAACCTGAACCAATGCCCCTCATGGCTGGAGGAGTCTGAAAAGAATATCACATGCTGAAGCTGTTTGCTGATCTTTCAGTCCAGGTGTTAGCCAAAGTCAGATGCTCTGGCCATAGCCCCGGGTGGACAAGAGGCACACTCATGACTCTTAACGACAGCACCTACCCACAAAAGCCAGCAAATGGAGGAGCCAGGATTTGAGCTGAGGTCGGTCTGACCCAGAACCTGTGCTCTCAACCATTCTGCTGTATTATTCTACTAGTCAGCAAAGAGCTCCACAAGAAGCATCCATTTGTCCAAAGGACCATTCTGCATCCCAGGAGAGAAACCATTGCCCAGCGATTTGCCTTTCTGGTACCTGAGCTCCCTATGATGGCCAGCATCTGCCCACTTCTCACTTTGAAGCTTAGGTTCTGGATGCCTAGCTCACAAGAATTCTGGCGGCTGGGAGATGTCCAGGGCATCTTGAACTGAGCCAGGTGCTCAAACCAAGGGACCTGGGAAGCCAGGTCCACCTGTGGGGAGACATCAGAAGGTTCCTTAGAGAGCTGAATGGTTCAGAGGGCTTCAGCAACTTCTGTTCAGCATCTTCATTCCCCAGGTGGCCCCTCTCCACAGAGGATATGTCCTCACCTACACGCAATAGGCCCCAACCCAGGTTTTACCAAACACGGAAGCAGAATCCATGCTGAGAACCTGTAGCTGCTGTTTCCAGGTCTGAAGATAAGAGGAATGAAAAGCATGTACAGGCCGGGCATTGTGGCTCATGCCTGTAATCTCAGGACTTTGGAAGGCTGAGGCAGGTGGATCACCTGAGGTCAGGAGTTCCAGACCAGCCTGACCAACACAGTAAAACCCCGTCTCTACTAAAAATACAAAAATTAGCCGAGTGTGATGGTGGGTGCCTGTGATCCCAGCTACTCGGGAGGTTGAGGCAGGAGAATCACTTGAATTTGGGAGGCAGAGATTGCAGTGAGCCAAGGTTGCGCCACTGCATCCCAGCCTGGGCAACAGAGTGAGACTCTCAAAAAAAAAAAAAAAAAAAAAAAAAAAAAGAAAAAAGAAAGGCATGTGCAATAGTGGTATAGAAATAAAAACAAAACATGAAGCAAAATGTCTTCACTTGATAATAGTAATTTACTAATAATTTATCAAATGTGTACTATGTGCAAGACATTGTGTTAATCACTTAACATCCATCATCTTATTCAATCCTCATTGCAAACATGTAACACAGACACGATCAGAATCCTTGTTTTACAGATGAGGCTCAGGGCAGTTAAGTAACTTGCTCAAGGTCACACAGCTGGTAAGTGGCAGAGCAGAGAAAGGCTCATTGGCTTGTCCTAACTCACACCCACAGGAAGCCAGACTCGGGCCTCTGAAGTTCACCATCCCAGGCCCCACCATGTTCCATCTGGGTCCCTGGGAAGGTGTGGGAATGTGGATCCTTGAATCTGACCAGGGGGTTCCTGGGTGCCTCTGAAAGGTCAGTGGTTGTCTTTGCACTCTGGATGTTTTATAAGCTCCAGGGATAATACATTTTACACAAAAATATATATATATACACACACACACATACACACACACACACACACATATATAAACTGATGAAATCTGAATAAAGTCTGTAGTTAATAGCATTGTACATTGTTAATTTCTTAGTGTTCATAATTATACTATGGGTATGCAAGATGTTAACATTAGGGGAAGCTGGACAATGGGTATATGGAAACACTGTATTATTTTTGCAATTTTTTCCAAAATCTAAAGTTATTTCAAAATATAGTTTAAAAAGAGTCCCAGAGACATTTTTCTATAGGTTCACACATTTTGCTTTATGTTTATACAACAATTTCATTCTCTTTCAAGCCTCTCAACCTCCAGCTCTGATATATGCCATTGATGACACCTATTGCACCTGACACGTGAGGCATCTATGTGGACTGGACTCTGTCCTTGGGGGTGGAGGGCCTATAAGGTGGGCCCACCCTTTTATTCCACCTGGGGAATTTCCTGGCTGTCCCTGCCTGCTCCTCTCCCCTTGAACCCAGGCGTGCCTCTACCTGGTAGTTGAGGTCTCTGACCTCCAGGGTGTTGGGCTGGCCGCTGTAGGTGAAGTACAGGCTGTTGTCAGTTTCAGAGGCGAACAATCTATCCTGGAGGCCCTGTGGGAGACAGGACAGGTGAGGGGCTCCTTTAGAAGCCGCTGAGAACATAGGAGAAGACAAGGAGGAAACCGACAGGTAAGAGCAACTTCTTAGAGCTGACGTAGTTGAAATCTCAAATTGGCAAGAGATAGGATTGCACAGGTGGAGCCTTGGAGCTTTGGGAAAACAGGAGCGCTGACAAGGGCCCATCTCCTCTTCCCTTCAGATAGAGCTTCGGGGCTTCTCCTGGGCACCTGCCCCAGAGAACCTCAACCTCAGGCTGGTGGAGCCTGAAGCCAAGCGGCTTACGGTAAAGAGACCCAGACTCTGGACTGGAGAGAGTTCTATAAACAAACCTCTGTGCTCCGAGAAGATCTGACTGGAGCGGGCAAACCCTTTGCCTTTAACTTTCCCTGCAGCTGGCTTCGTATCTCCTAATGCCAACCAGACATGACACATGCAGCATATGAGAGGGAAGTAGCTGTCGAGAGTTAATGCCCAATATTCATGAAGACACCACTCTGAGAAAAGTCCTAACCAACGTCTTAGTCCTCACTAACATCTGGCATACTTCTCCTCACATCTGATTTTGATGAGGAGTTCATGCAACGAAGCGACAGAAAATGCTGCTGGGAGCTTTGAGAGGTAGTGCCTCTCATCGTCATCATCATGTTGTTGTTATTGTTGAAGTGGTGGTATATTTGAATGTACATTAAAAAATCAGCGTTTCATGGTGTCAGCTGATACCTTACTATCTGCAGACCTGAATTCCTCCTATTCTGACAATTCAATCATTTAAATTATTGAGGCCCAAACAAAGAAGCAACTAGGAAGTCCCCCACCATTTCTTTTTCTTTGGATTGGGTCTTGCTGTATCACCCAGGATGGAGTGCAGTGACATGACCACAGCTCACTGCATCCTCGACCTCTCAGGCTCAAGCAATCCTCCCACCTCAGCCTCCTAAGCAGCTGGGACTACCAGCATGTGCCACCACACCCAGCTAATTTTTGTATTTTTTGTAGAGACAGGGTTTCGCCATGTTGGTCGCAAACTCCTGGGCTCAAGTGATCCACCCACCTCAGCCTCCCAAAGTGCTGTGATTACAGGAGTGAACCACCTCGCCTGACCTCCATTGTTTACTGCATTCAATTTTTCTTACATTTCTGTCAGGCAGGAACAAGTACATTTTCATTAAGAAGTTCCCATTGACTTTCCTCCTCAAGCTACCATTCTCACACTGTACATTCCTTCAATCAACCACGCGCCCAACAAACGCTTATGGAGAGCCCAGAACACGCTTCAGGCTTGGAATTTGGGATGTGACAATGAAAAGGCCGTTCAAAAGCTTAGATTTTGGCAGGTAAGACAAATGAGGATGATTAGGATGGAGCGAGACAGATCAGGCAGAGAGGGAGGCTGATGGGTTTATTTTCACTGTGTACACAATGCACACACATGCTGTAGGTGAAAATAGCATGAGTATGCCTTACGTGAAAATAACAAACACCATACATCAGTCTTCTTGTCAATGTACCCCGGCAACGATGGGGGCCAGAAGTCCTTGGAAAGAACATTCCAGGTCAGTGGAGGCGGAGGGAAAGAAATTCGGTGACAGTATGCTGCAGGCGTGCTGTGGGGAACCCCCAGAGTTCTGGGAGAGCGTGAAAAACAGCAGACCAAAGTGACTTCCATTGCTTAATGTTTGAATTATCACCATAAAGACCCAAAATTATACAGAAAAAAAAATGGGAAAGAGAAACACCTAATTCAGGAGAGGGGTTATCTCTGGGGAGCGGGAAGAGATGAAAGGAGAAAGGGGACACAGTAGGAGTGCGGGATCAGGCTTCAAAGCTTTTGGTAATTGGTGGCGTGTACATGAGAGTTCTTTAAGCTGATTTGTGTACAATATTCCACAATATGTTGTCAAATGGAGAGAGCAAGCCAGTGAGTAGAACTCCAGAGTTCCATTCCCACCTCAACCCCAGCTGCCAAAGCCCCAAAGCAGGAGGGAGGTTGGGGGAGAGGAGGTAAGAAGGTCTGTGCCCCACGCTCCTGGAGAGATTGAAAACAGCTCAGATGCTGGACTCCTGGCAGATCAGCGCTTTGGCCTTGCCCCTCACTCGCCCTCTCCACCATCACTGTACACATTGCTTCGTTGTCCCATTTTTGTTGTTGTTGAATCATCAAAAAATCTTAGCTATTGCCAGCTGTGCGCAGTGGCTCATGCCTGCAATCCCAGCACTTTGGGAGGCTGAGGTGGGCAGACCACCTGAGGCCAGGAGTTCAAGACCAGCCTGGCCAACACAGTGAAACCCTGTCTTTGCTAAAAATAATAAAAAAAAATGAGCCGGGCATGGTGGAGCACCCCTATAGTCCTAGCTACCCTACTCGAGAGGCTGAGGCAGGAGAATCGCTTGAACTGGGCAGGTGGAGGTGCAGGGAGCCGAGATCACGCCTTTGCACTCCAGCCTGGGCCACAGCGTGAGACTTTGTCAAAAAAAAAAAAAATCTTATCCATTGCTAAGAGACTCATGTGGGCTAACATGCATCTTGCTGTTGTTTTTAAAATAAATATCTGCAGGAGGGATATTAGACAATGTAAATGAGCTGAGAAATTACTTCTGCTGGCCCAAACACCCCGGGGTCGGATTTAGGCATGGAGGAGGGGCTGAGGAAGGAAGGTCAGACATTTGGAGTCTGGAGCCATGTGTGGAGGTGACCTGCAGCCCAACTGGGTTCCGCTGTGCGGTACTTTGAGAAGGGTAGGGAGCTGACAGAAAGAGGAGGCAGAGCAGAAACTGGATAAGAGGAAGGGGAAAGGTGCCTGGTTCCTTGTTCCAAGGTTCACCCCAAGCCCCTTCACTGCGGGCTGGGAAGGCGGGTGTGGGCCAGCCCGGACTCCAACCACCACTGAGGGATTGTGCCTTCCAGAAGGCACAGGCAGCTCATCTTTCAGAGGAAGAAAATTCGTGCCTGGGTTGGGGACGACCTCTGTTCCATTTTAAAATATTTTCCATGGCTCCCAGGAAGGATTTGTTAGACTCTTCCTGAGGTTTTGACAAACTCTCTGTATTTTTCAAATACTTAAATATCTATTCGGCTGACATCTTAATCAGTACGCCTGTCAGAACATCACTTGAATTTCCGACAGGCGACACCCAAAAAAGCAAAAGCAGGTTTATTTGTAGGTAACCAGCTCTGCTCCTGCTGGGCTACATTGTAATTTCTCCCCGTATTAACTTCTGATCGAATTCCTGAGTCAGATGCCTAGGCAAGAAGGAAACTCACAGCGTACATGTTTCTAGTTCTGAGATGAGGAGCCTGTGCCTCGCGGGGAGTGATGTACTGACGCTCGCGGCTGGAGGGTTGGCGAGGGGACACGCAGGACTTGTTCCTGGCTGAAGGAATTTTATGGAAACATTCAGCCTAGGTCACACACAGCTCTGCCTGCTGCAGGGTCTCTCTTGTCCTTCTCTGTTGCTGCTCCTGCCCATGGCATGAAGAGTGTGTGGGTTAAGGGCACTTACCACTCTAGGTGCCTAAGCTGCCAGAATTCTCTGTGCAAATGGCCCCAAGTCCATCCCCAGGGTCTGTGCACCTCCTCCCAGGCCCAACCTCCTGAGGCCCTTTAGGCCAGAGAGGTATATATGTCTGTGCAGGGCAGGGCTGCCATGCAGGTAGGCAGGAGGGTGACCACCCAGGGTGTTGAGGGCCCCATGGAGTGGGATGGAGCTGAGGGGGGCAGAAAAGGGGGACAGGCTGTGGCTTGGGCTGGAAGTGGTTCCCCCGTACCAGTGCATTCTAGCCAAGACGCCTTAGAATTTCTCAATTTACACCTGACCTTTCAGGTTGTGAGGAAGATATGTTGAGACAAGAGGATAGAAACTAGAGAACACATGCTGATGTTCCCACAAAAACCGTCTGTCACCCTGTCTCACCCATCGCTTCACTACTGAGACCAACCTGACAGCCACATGGGCAGAGGAGACACCAATGGAGTCCCCAGCACGTGTGGGCACGTTTCTATGATGGAGTCTCATTGGGAAAAAGCAAAACTGGCCAGGAGCACTGGCTCATACCTGTAATCCCAGCACTTTGGGAGGCTGAGGAGTGTGGGTATCTTTGACTGTTCTTATAGCTTGACTGGTGACTTTTATATATCTAGACACAGGAAATGTGACCCTCATTCTCTTGTTCCAAGCCCCACACGTGTTAGGGGCAGACCCTTGCTCAGCACCTGGAGTGACAGGATCGGACAGAAGGGAAGCAGAAATGGCAGGGCTGGAGTGCATTTCTGGTGCAGTCCTAGCATTTCTTTGCCTCTCAAGCTGTGGTGGCTGAATCGTCAGCACTCCCGGGCGGAAAGTGTTCCCAAAGCCCTGCTAGCTTTCTATTCTATTTCAGGCTTTAACCATTCCCCAAAGTGGTGGGCCCCACAGGGTATTGAGAGAGCAGAGCTGGTCAGGTGTGGTGGTTGCAGAACTGACTAGAAATGGTGGGCTCCTTGGGTCTGGCCAAGTCAAGTCGTGGAAACTCAAGGCCAGTCCAGGCAGTTTTCCCCATTGGGTGCGGAGTCCTCAATCATGCTTGTCTTTCTCTCCTCCCTCCTACGCACAACAGGCAAAGATGGAAAGGTGGGATGGGGTGAGGCGGTGGGAGTGGGGATCTGCTTCTTGCCTCTCTTCCAGTTTAGCCTCCTGTTTCAAATCCTGCCACACCCCGATTTCAGTCAAAGGCTATTTCTTGAGTAAACACTTCTCAGGTAAAATGAGGAAGGAAACGTACCTCCACCTCCTGCCACCTGGCTGCTTCTACTCCTTCCAGCTTTCTCCCAGACCTTACGATTGCCTGCTAGAGCCACGCATGCTGATGTTCCCACAAAAGCCATCTGTCACCCTGTCTCACCCATCACTTCACTACTGAGACCAACCTGACAACCACATGGGCAGAGGAGACACCAGTGGAGCCCCTGGCATGTGTGGGCACATTTCTGTGATGGAGTCTCATTTGGAAAAAGCAAAACTGGCCAGGTGAGTGGCTCATGCCTGTAATCCCAGCACTTTGGGAGGCTGAGGGTGGGTAAACTGAGGTCAGGAGTTTGAGCCTGACCAACATGGTGAAACCCTGTCTCTACTAAAAAATACAAAATTTGCCAGGTGTGGTGGCAGGTGCCTGTAATCCCAGCTACTTGGGAGGCTGAGGCAGGAGAATCACTTGAACCCAGGAGGCAGAGCTTGCAGTGAGCCGAGATCACGCCACTGCTCTCCAGCCTGGGCAACAGAGCAAGACTCTGTCTCAAAAAAAAAAAAAGAAAAAAGAAAAAGTGAAATTGTCCCACATCACACATAAGAACATGATTTCCCTAAAGGAGTGTTTCTTAGGGCAGGAAGTGACCTCAGAGGCCTCTGGGACCCTGAATCTGTTCCCCTCAGCCCTCTGCCATGCAGGAAACTGTCCCATGGCCATGTCCTCACACTGCTTGCTGTCCGGGTGGTGCTAGGACAGAAGGCTCCCGAGGGAAGAGAGAAAGGTTCGATTTCTCCTGCCTGCCCACCGGGCCTGGGACGACTCTCCATTGCTCACTCACCGAGGCATCCTGGGCAGTGGTCCCTTTCGGCAGCCCTCTCTCCTCTGCCACCTTCCCAGCCATGGGGCCCCAGGTCTGTGCCCCTGGGCTGCAGCTCTCTTAGACCCAGCTGCTGCCTGCCAGGGCCAGTGTCTTCACTCTGTTTCCTGGAGCCTCCTGCCCTGGGCCCGTCTCTCCCAGCATTCCTCTCTGGCAAGCCCACCTACAAACGTGTGTGTGTTCTGCCCACTGTCAAGATAAGGACGCGCTGGCTAAAGGTACATCAGATAATGTGGCCAAGTCCCAGTCCTGCCATCCCGAGGGATTCCAGGGTCAGGTGGAGCAGGCAGGGCAGTCTGCCCCAGGCTCCCCAACTGAAGCCACTCTGGGGAGGGTCAGGCCACCAGAAAATTTGCCCAGCTTTGCTGCCTGTTGGCCATGGGTGACCTCTCATCTTTGACCCCCGGAGGGTCCATGGGTCTCCAAGTAAACAGGGGCTCCCAGAGCTCCCTGGAGGGGGCTCCTGCCACTGCCCCGGAGCCTCACAGCCTGGGCATCCTCCATGCCTCCTACAGTGTCAGGTAAGGCAGAGCCCTTGCTGCTGCTGCTCCCCCAGGAGCACGGGGCTCTGTACTCAACCCTCTGCTGCCTTTCTTCACTCTTTAGGTGTCTGCCTGGGGACTTTGGGTTCCCTCTTTTTTTTTTTTTTTTTTTTTTGAGACGGAGTCTCTCTCTGTTGCCCAGGCTGGAGTGCAGTGGCTGGATCTCAGCTCACTGCAAGCTCCGTCTCCTGGGTTCACGCCATTCTCCTGCCTCAGCCTCCCGAGTAGCTGGGACTACAGGCTTCTGCCACCTCGCCTGGCTAGTTTTTTGTATTTTTTTTAGTAGAGACAGGGTTTCACCATGTTAGCCAGGATAGTCTCGATCTCCTGACCTTGTGATCCGCCTGTCTCGGCCTCCCAAAGTGCTGGGATTACAGGCTTGAGCCACCGCGCCCGGCCCTGGGTTCCCTCTTTAGTGGATCGGGTGGAGAGAGGAGAGGGAGAAGGGCTGTGGTGGGAAACGTGGAGCGACAGTGAATGGCCCCTCCCCCTGCCCAGGGAAGGGCCTGGGCGTAAACAAAGCGGCAGCAGTGCCCTGCCTACCCCAGTGTCTACGGCCTGCCCTCTGTGGATGGGAACGGGGGTACTGGGAATGCAAGGAATCTTGAAACCTGGTGAAGGAATGCAGGGACAGCCACCTCCCAGCCAAACGGACAGGACATTCGGAGCAACTCCAGCACAGGCCCCCTCCCTGGGGCAGCCTCAGTCGCTATCTGCCAGGTTCTACAGTGGAGGGCGCTGAGGCTGAAATGTTAGGAGCCTGTCTGGAGACAACTGGGGTGGGGCACAGGTGGGATCAATGCTGGGGACCCGGGTGTAGTCCCTTCCAGGGCCCCAAGCTGCCTTTGCCTTCCTGGGATTTCCTTTAAAGCCACCACATGAGGCCCTGGTGGGACATCACATCTTGCCAGCAGCAGTGGACCAGGCAGATCCTCAAAGATGTCTCCTTGTACGTGGAGAGCGGGCAGATTATGTGCATCCTAGGAAGCTCAGGTAAGCTTGGGAAGGAGGATTCTAAAAAGGCTTTGGCTTGAGTTAAACTCCACATTGAAGAAACAGATTAAGTTGTAGCAAGAAAGCCACAGGTTTGATATTAGAATGAAATCTAATGATGTCTGACTGTGAATGGAACCTGCTACCAAGGTGAAATCTTTAGAAAGATCCTTGAAAGAGTATAAAATCCTGCCTAACATATACGTGAATTCATATTTCAAAATATGAAAAGCCCCCACAGTTCCATAGCATATAAAAGTACTCAGAAAACACAATTTCCCCTATCTGTACACTGCCTAGAGAAAGGAAAAGAATTAAATAAGCACAAAAATGCCCATTAAGCCCCTATCTTTGATTCCACTGGTCCTGTTTTATGATGGTATATTTTGGACATACAATCAAGAATAGAGAATAGGCTGGGCACAGTGGCTCATGACTATAATGCCAGCAGCTTGGGAGGCTGAGGTGAGAGGATCGCTTGAGCCCAGGAGTTTGAGACCAACCTAAGCAACATAGTGGGACCCCATTACTACAAAAAAATACAAAAGTTAGCCGGGCATGGTGGTGCATGTCTGCGGTCCCAGCTACTCGGGAGGCTGCGGTGGGAGAATTGCTTGAGCCCAGGAGGTTAAGACTGCAGTGAGCTGAGATAGCGCCACTGCACTCTGTTGCCTGGACAACAGAGGAAGACCCTGTCTCAAAAAAAAAAAAAAAAAAAAAGAAGAGGAATTCCCAGACTGTCTCAGTCCATTCAGGCTGCTAAAACAAAATAGACTGAGTGGCTTATAAAAAGCATAAATTTTTTTCTCACAGTTCTAGGGGCTGGAAAGTCCAAGATCAAGAGGTCAACAGATTCGGTGTCTGGTGAGGAAGACTTCCTCCTAGACAGCCATTTTCTCACCCTAACCTTGCGTGGCAGAAGTGGGGAGGGGTCTCTGAATTATTCATCCCAATTATAAGAGCTCTCCATAACCTAATCATCTCCCAATATCACCTCCTTGCATGCCCCACCTCCTAATACCATCATCTTGGGTAATATTTCAACATATGAATTTTAGGGAGACATAAACATTCAGACCATAGTACTGACTAAAGCTGTTACACTTTTCAAAGACTTTCTGTCAGTTCTTATTTCCATTTTTAACCAGTATCTAGCTGTACACATGTACCGTAACATTCGGGGTCATTCTCAGCTTCCTTTTGATAAATACAGTGCGCTTCTCTAAAAAGAAAAAAAAAAAACTGCCTCTTCTCCTTTAACAAATTGTCACCTATTGTTGTCCTTATAAAGAATTAAACAGGGTGACATTTAGCACCCTTCTCAGAAGTGTGTCCCACTTCTAAGAACAACAAGAGATGGAACCCCCCATCTCAGAAGTGCACTCCAAAGGCCAATGTTGTGTTTCATGTACATACAGCAGGACAGCGGGAGGGGCTGTTGATTGGGGTGGGGGTGTGGGCTGGTTTCTGATGAGATGCCTAATCATGGCTTTCGGACAATGCCTACCCTTTATGCTGAAATGAATCCATAGTGGGCTGCAAGTTCTACAAGGGCAGGGACTATATTCTGCTGTATCCTTATCACCTAGAACAGGGTCGGTCACATAGTGGGTGCTTAATAAATATTTGTTGAATAAAGGAGTAAAATAATTTTATGAATTACTCCATAGTATTGCATAAAATGACGATTCCATTGGTGTCTTATCTCAAGCAGTGTTATCTATCAAATCTTTATTAGCGAGGCAAAAGATGATGACATACATGTTCAAAGTCTCACTAGAGCGTAGTCTAAAGCAAGGCTGCCTAGAGCCATCTGACTCCAGGGGAACTCCAACTTAAACTTATTTGAATTGTTATTTGCTGTTGAGGAGGGTGTAGACTCTGGACTGGATGCTTCTTTGCAGATTATTTAGTTGCAAATGATTTCTTTTCTATTAGAAAAGAAAACCACAAATGTCATAGTTTTATTGCCCTTTAGGGCATTAACCATTTTTGTGTCTAACTTTGTTATCTTATTCCAACCTTCTTTTCCCCACTGTCTATACATATCAATTTCTCATATTCTTTTTTTTTTTTTTTTTTTAGATGGAATCTCACTCACTCTGTCACCCGGGAGTGCAGTGGTGTGATCTCGGCTCACTGAGACCTCCACCTCCCAGGTTCAAGCAATTCTCCTGCCTTACCTCCTGAGTAGCTGGGATTACAGGCGCCCGCCACCACACTCAGTTAATTTTTGTATTTTTAGTCCAGACCGGTTTTCACCATGTTGACCAGGCTGGTCGCAAACGCCTGACCTCAGGCTGCCTGCCTCAGCCTCCCAAAGTGCTGTTTTACAGGCATGAGCCACCACGCCCAGCCTCTCATATCCTCTTTTGAATGAGCTTTGTCATCTTGCTGGTTCCCTAATTAATGAGTTAATAAATATTTGACATGTTTTTTAAAAAACTAAATTCATTATCTATTGTAAAAAGAAAACAAAAACAGTATCCCACAATTTGGTAGCTTAAAACAACACCATTCATGATCTCTCAGAATGTCTATGAATCAGAACTCTGGAAGTGACTTGGTTGGGTAGTTCTGTCTTGGGATCCCTCCCAGAGAAGTATACACTGGATGTGGCAACAATAAAGTGGATTTTATATCCCTAGGGAGGCCAGTTTTGAGGAAGTGGTGGGGTTGGACTCAGGCTGCAGGATATCTGCAGCTTCTGCCAGAGTTCAGATTGGATCCGAAAAATGGAAAGCCACTGTGGCTCTGGTTAGAAGAACCACACGACTGAAATTACAGGGCACATTTTGAAAGACAATCCCAATGAAGTCACATTTTGTTTCTTTGTAATGGGTTTTCCTCTCTTTCCCCACTCTGACCACCCCCTGAACACGCTGGGGCTAATTCTGAGTTTTGTCAGTTATGCATTAGAAAAGAAGACAGCTGCTAAGGGAGTTGATTCATCTTTGTACCTCTCAGAGCAACAAGCAAGTTTCTTCAAAATATTTCAACAAGGGCCAGGTGCAGTTGCTCACACCTGTAATCCCAGCACTTTGGGAGGCCGAGGCAGGCGGTTCACCTGAGGTCAGGAGTTCAAGACCATCCTGACCAACGTGGTGAAACCCCGTGTCTACAAAAATACAAAAATTAGCCAGGTGTGGTGGCAGACGCCTGTAATCCTAGCTACTCGGGAGGCTGAGGCAGGAGAATTATTTGAACCTGGGAGATGGTGGTTGCAGGGAGCTGGGATCTTGCCACTGCACTCCAGCCTGGGCGATAGAGTGAGACTCTATCTCAATAAATAAATAAATAAATAAATAAATAAATAAATAAATGGCCGGGCGCGATGGCTCACGCCTGTAATCCCAGCACTTTGGGAGGCCGAGGTGGACAGATCACAAGATCAGGAGATTGAGACCATCCTGGGCTAATGCAGTGAAACCCCATCTGTACTAAAAATACAGAAAAAACTTAGCCGGGCGTGGTGGTCTGTGCCTGTAGTCCCAGCTACTCAGGAGGCTGAGGCAGAATAATGGCGTGAACCTGGGAGGCGAAGGTTGCAGTGAGCTGAGATTGTGCCACTGCACTCCAGCCTGGGCAACAGAGCGAGACTCTGTCTCAAAATAATAATAATAATAATGATGATGATAATGATAATAATATTTCAACAAAAGATCTCTTTGGCTCTGCACAGCCATCTCATGAGCAGATTTCTCTTGCTATCTTCCCAGATAGTTCAGAACTTCCTGCCTATTTCTCTGTTATGAATCCCAACTTCTCAGCCTCCTTGGATAGGAAAGGCCTGGGAGGTCTATTCTGTCTCCATGAACTCTGGGTCTGTGGTAAACTTGTGTCCAGTATGACTGAGGGGCCATCAGGCTGTTGTCTAAAGGCATCACCTAACCTTTAACCTTAGAACAAAGGGGTGGCTCACGCCTGTAATCCTAGCACCTTGGGAGGCTGAGGCAGGAGGATCACCTGAGGTCAGGAGTTCGAGACCAGCCTGGCCAACATGGTGAAACCTCGTCTCTACTAAAAATACAAAAATTAGCCAGGTGTGGCAGCGCATGCCTGTAATCCCAGCTACTCAGGAGGCTGAGGCAGGAGAATGGGTTGAACCTGAGAAGCGGAGGTTGCAGTGAGCCAAGACTGTGCCACTGGACTCCAGTCTGGGTGACAGAGCAAGACTCAGTCTCACTCAAAAAGAAAAAAAAAAAAAGAAAGAAAGGAAAAAGAAAAAAGCAAACCAAGGCAAGCATTATCCCGCAGTCACCTCCAGCAGGCAGGCAGTTCACCACAACCCCTCTGTGGGAACCTTCCTACTGACATCCAGCTAGGCTGTGCCCCAGGCTCTAGTGTAGGCTGTGGCCAACTTGGTTTTACCAAAGGACTTACCAAGTCAGTTCTTCTCAACCTCGACTGAAGCAGATCTGACTCAGCAGGTCGTGGGTGGGGCCTGGGGCTCTGCATTTCTGGCAAGCTCCCAGGGGTTGCTGATGCTCCTTGCTTTGTGAGCAAGGCTCTAGACAATGTCACCTACATCCAGGTACAACCAGACTGCCCCAGGGGGGCCACAAAAAGAAATCCGTCCTAGGATCCAAACGTTTCCAAGAGTCTTGGTTTTCCTCTTATTCTGATACCTATAGGTATTTTGTTATTCAATCCAAAACAGGTTTTTTTTTTTTTTTTTTTTTTTTTTTTTTTTTTGTATTTTTTTAGTAGAGACGGGGTTTCACCGTGTTAGCCAGGATGGTCTCGATCTCCTGACCTCGTGATCCGCCCGTCTCGGCCTCCCAAAGCAAAACAGTTTTAAAGGCAAACAAACAAGCAGAGAAAGCACCTTTGGTCTTGACCCAGATGAAAGAAATGGCATGTCTCCTCTCACTCAGGGGACAATCCACAGTGCGCGTTCTACAGAGCAGGGCCTGTATCCTGCTGTATCCTTAATACCTAGAACAGGATCCCTCACGTAGCACTTCTGGCACGCGGGGTCATGCCCACACAGAGGGTCTCGGGAAGCTCCTCCAAGGCCGGCACAGAGGGGTTCCCCCAGGGCCTTCTGTTGTCGCCCCACAGGTTCCGGGAAGACCACGCTGCTGGACGCCATGTCCGGGAGGCTGCGGCGCACGGGGACCTTCCTGGGGGAGGTGTATGTGAACGGCCGGGCGCTGCGCCGGGAGCAGTTCCAGGACTGCTTCTCCTACGTCCTGCAGGTGGGCGCGTCCCCCACATCCCTGGCTCCTCGCCCGCCCTGGGGGCTCGGGCTACACTGACGCCCGAGTCTCCCGCAGAGCGACACCCTGCTGAGCAGCCTCACCGTGCGCGAGACGCTGCGCTACACCGCGCTGCTGGCCATCCGCCGCGGCAACCCCGGCTTCTTCCAGAAGAAGGTGGGTGCAGCCCCCCGCTCACAGCGGGCAAACTGAGTACCTTTGCACCCCCCGCTGCCCTCCTCTCTTCGCCTACGCTTGCCCATTACTCCCCTTTGCTCGTCACTCCTTCACTCTAGGGCGCGCCCTGCGCATTGCACCGTGTACCCTGTGCTGCCCGAGAGGGCAGCCCCTAGTCACATGTGCTTTTGGAAGACTTGAAATGTCACTAGTCCAGACTGAACCGTGCTCTGAGCGCAAAATACACATCAGATTTCAGACTCTGAGTCTGAGAAAAACAGAATGTGAAAAAGCCCATGAAGAATTTTTAGGTCTGGCAGGGTGGGCTCACACCTGTAATCCCAGCACTTTGGGAGGCCAAGACGGGAGGATTTCTTGAGTCTAGAAGTTTGAGACCAGCCTGGGCAACATAGTGAGACTCAGTCTCTACAAAAAATACAAAAATTAGCTGGGCGTGGTGTCGTGCGCCTGCACTCCCAGCTGCTCAGGAGGCTGAGGCAGGAGGATCTCTTGAACCCAGGAGGTCGAGGCTGCAGGGAGCTATGATTGCACCATTGCACTCCAGCCTGAAGGACGAAAGGAGACCCTGTCTTTACCAACCAACTAAATAAATAAATAAAAATAAATAAATAAATTTCAAAAAGTATTGATTACAGGTTGAAATGGTATTTTTGGCTGTAAATAATATGTTATTCAAATTTCACCTGTTTCTTTTTACTTTTCAAAATATGGCTACTAAAATATTTCACTTCTGTCTGTGGCTTGCACTACCCTTCTCTGGGACCATGCTGTTCTACAAGTTCCCTGTTTGAACAGATATAGTTATTTCTGCCACTGATTTTTCTCAGCTTGCTTGGAGACATCTTGAATGTGCCTCGTCCAAACTGGACTGAGTTAATGAAGGAAGAAACAATCGAATTGTCAACTCCTTCTAGGTTCCAATCTCTTTCTTAATTGTCTCCAGTTTGGAAGTAGCTACAAGTAAACCCACCGGGGACCTTACCTGGAAACTGCTTCATTTCTCTCTAGACTGGGAAGGCCCACAAGCACCCAGGGAACAGGTGGACATGCCTCCTTCAAGGGGCACAGCTCCCTGGGAGCAGGAGAACTCCTGATAGCAGAGTTTTCTCCAATTGTGAGTCCTTTCTCAGCAAATCCAGCCCACAGCGTGTAAAATCCTGACAAGTAATTCAGTGGGAAGGAAGTGCTGATTATAATAAAGGAGATAGCATGGCAGATCTGCTTCTGTCCTTGGAAGAACCTGGAAATAAAGCATGGCCAATGTGAGCAGGCTGTGTCTGCGGGGCTGTTGGCTAAGGCTCAGGCTTCCTGGACCGCTTGAGAGAGCCCAGACAGTGCTCTCAATCCTGGCCCTGCCATTCGCTAATGGCATTATCTTGGGCAAGTTATGGACCTCTCTCTGTTTTCTCCTCTATAAAAATACAGTAAGAATGCATTTCTCCTGGGTTTGATGTGAGGAATACATCAGATTATGTGAAAGCACAGAGTATCTCCATACTTGAACTTGATCATCCCAATGATCCTTACAAGGTCCTCACAATAGTCCTTACAAGGACTCTGAATTCCATTTCCAACAGTGTTTCCAAAATATAGGAGCATTCCTGCTGGGGTGTGAAACCTCTGAGACAAATTAAGTAAATGTCTTCTCTGTCCATCCCTTCCAAGCCAGGAGGGGCAAGCTTACTCCTTATGATGTTACAGAGACGAGGAGGAGGCTCAGGAATCTACCCTGGCTGGTGAGCACAGAAATCTCACAGTGTCAAGCAAAGCTTAATTCCAGGATCCTTCTACCCTGATGGCAAGAGAAGACCTTTCTTTTTTTCCAGAATATATCATGCTAGTTTATTTATGCATTTTTCACCTTCTCGTTATTCCTTTGTACCTATTTCAGACATGTCCATTCTTTGGGTGGGTCAAAGCTACATCTATGCTGTCAACCCCACTCCCTGACTCCTCTTGAATGTAGGTCCACAAGTCATTCCCTCTTCTTCTGCAATCTAGCTTATTGTTTTTTAATGCAATGGTTTTGTTTCCATTTTCATAACACGGCCTTATTAGGGGTGTCTGGAAACAAAACTCATTACCATATGAATATCTTCCATCTCTTTCTGCTTTCCCCCTGGGGTTTCTGCAGATAGAGGTAATCAGTACGGGAGGACAGAAACAGATTTGTGAACAGGTCTCTGGAGAGGAGATAAGCTGGGGAAGGAAAGACAGAGAGGGAGGAAAAGCGCCAAGCTTCTTGATTAGAAAGTCAGTAAAGAATTTTTTTTAGTTGTTACTGTTTTGGGGGAGTTGAGAATGAGGAGGAAAAAGGGTTTCAGGGAGCTGCAGGGTTTAAGTAGAGCGAAGACAATTGGAAGAAAGGGAATTTTAGATGTGGCTGGAGGTTATAAATTGGGTCCCCCTTAAAGTCCTTAAATAAGTTCAAATAAAGATTGGAATTATTTTTAATTACTTCTGAAGACTGGATTATATGTCTCTGATGCGAAATCACACTGAGATTGTACCACACGGGACCCCAGCACTTATTTGGGTTATACAGTGGGAAACAGGTTTAGTTCAAATCAGGTTGGATTTTTTTTAAACATAAAAAGCATTTATTATAATAAAGTTTCGAAACCCAAACACTTATAAAAGTAAGTGATACTGTAATCATGACTTTGGGGGATTTTTCTGTATGTGCTGCAGTGATTGTGGCTCCTGCAAATAGGAGTTTAATGAAGTATCCGTTGTTTCCTGGCTAATTTTCCTGAAGCAAGTGTAAGCAGTTTTTGTTCTAGGGAATCTTATTTTATTTTATTTTATTTTATTTTATTTGTTTATTTTTTTTTTTTTAAGTCAGAGTCTTGCTCTGTCACCCAGGTTGGAGTGCAGTGGCGCCATCTTGCCTCACTGCAACCTTGGCCTCCTGGGTTCAAGCCATTCTCCTACCTCAGCCTCCTGAGTAGCTGGGATTACTGGTGCCCGCCGCCACACCCAGCTAATTTCTGTATTTTTAGAACAGACAGGGTTTCACCATGTTGGCTAGGATAGTCTCGAACTCCTGACCTCAAGTGATCCACCCATCTCCACCTCCCAAAGTGCTGGGATTACAGGTACGAGCCGCCATGCCAGGCCTATTTTATTTTGTTCTATTTTATTTTATTTTTGAGACAGGGTCTTGCTCTGTCGCCTAGGCTGGAGTGCAGCGGTGCCATCATGGCTAACTGTGGTCTCAACCTCCTGGGATCAAGCCATCCTCCTGTCTAAGCATCCCGAGTAGCTGGGACTACAGGCATGTGCCAGCACACCCGGCTAATTTATTGTTTCCTTTTTTGTAGAGACAGGGTCTCTCTTTGTTCCTCAAGCTGGTCTCAAACTCCTGTCCTCAAGCAATTCTCCCTCCTCGGCCTTCCAAAGTGTTGGGATTACAGGCATGTGCCACTGCACCCAGCCTCTGGGGACGTTTTAAAAAATGCATATTATTTATTTAAATCGGACACGTGTTATATTATGATTTAAGTCAAATTGGATCATATTATTATCAAAGACATGCTTTCTCCAGGGTGTGGTGAGTCTGGAAGTGGCCCTTGGATTCTTGGGGGTTGTGTTGCCTCTTTCATGTCCTCCCCAGCCCATGAATTGAAATAGCACCCACAGCCACGCCCAGCCTTCCTGTAATTTGTGTCTCCTGCAGGTGGAGGCCATCATGGCAGAGCTGAGTCTGAGCCATGTGGCAGACCGACTGATTGGCAACTACAACTTGGGGGGCATTTCCCTTGGTGAGCGGCGCCGGGTCTCCATCGCAGCCCAGCTGCTCCAGGATCCCAGTAAGTGGCACCCAGAACTGTTACTAGTTGCTGCCTGGACATCTTCTGTGTGTCTGCAGATACTTTGGGCCCTGTCTTCACAGTCCTCATTCGGAAAGGGGCTTGTGTGCAACTGAAATCATAGATTTTTCAAACTGCGGACCCAGTTTTTTCAGAAATGCTGTATAGTTCATTTCCTGATGTGATTCCATCATCCAAACAAAACAGCTCCTGGACCCGGAAGCGTTGCACTGGTGTTGAGTGTTCCATTGGGATTTTCCATGAATACGGAGCCTTGCCCTGCCAATCATTTCTTCTCACCAGGGGAATACTACTGTGCGGGCTGGGGAAAGCCAGTGAGTTTTGGTATGACTACAGGTGTTCATGAAATGGCAGGAATTAAAATAGGAATTTGAACGATAAACTCAAAAGTGTGTATGTTGAGGGGAAGGGAGTATCAAAACAGAGTAGTTGATTCTCTGCCTGGTTTGGTCATTATCCCTATCACCTGGGGAAACCTCGCCACTCATATGCAGCTGGAGAGGACAAACTGCATCTGGACCCTTTCTTTGCACTGTGGTAGACCAGGACTGCCTGTTCTTCAGATGGTGCTTGGTCACTAGAAGGCAAATAAGAGAGATGTTTTTAAGAGCCCTTGTCACTTTTCTTTTCTTTTTTTTTTTTTGAGACAGTCTTGTTCTTGTCGCCCAGGCTGGAGTGCAGTGGTGCAATCTCGGCTCACTGCAACCTCCACCTCCAGGGTTCAAGTGATTCTCCTACCTCAGCCTCCCGAGGAGTTGGGATGACAGGCGCCCGCCACCACACCGGGCTAATTTTTGTACTTTTACTAGAGACAGGGTTTCACCATGTTGGCCAGGGTGGTCTCGAACTCCTGACCTCAGGTGATCTGCCCGCCTCAGCCTCCCAAAGTGTTGGCATTACAGGCGTGAGCCACTGCGCCCAGCCCCCTTGTCACTGTATAGGTAGAAATAAGTTACTTTAAACCCTCTAAAGAACCCAAATGCCTGCCACACTTCAGACCTTGTTTTATTGGTCAGATTTTTTTTCTTTTCTGTGCAAAGACCCTGGTGTTGGAAAGTGTTACAGACATGAAATGAAGTTGTCTTTTTGACCAGCCTCCTCTCAGTCTTGTTTTAAAACAACTTGATGCCAGTCTGCCAGCCGTTGTTCTCTGGCAGGGTGCACTGAGCAGAGCGCAGATGGCCCATAGTACCCTATAAGAGGCCTGATCTCCTTACTCCCTGTACCCTCGAGGATTTGAGCCCCACATGTGCTCCAGAGCTGGGAACTAGGCCCTTCCACATCAGGTCCTTTCTCCTGAGCTCAGGCTGAAAGCTAGTTTACATGTTTACTTCCCACTGCACACTGTTTGGATGTGGTGCAAACTCAGTAAGGAACAGTTCAGAACTCTGAGTTTTAAGCACAGAGCCTGGGCTCTGCAGTGGTTCAGAAGTCTGGCCCTTCTTTGCTGGCAGAGGTCATGCTGTTTGATGAGCCGACCACAGGCCTGGACTGCATGACTGCTAATCAGATTGTCATCCTCCTGGTGGAACTGGCTCGCAGGAACCGAATTGTGGTTCTCACCATTCACCAGCCCCGTTCTGAGCTTTTTCAGGTAAGGGATTCAACTCGTAAAGGCCGGGTCTATGGTGTATTGAGCTGGGAATCGCAGGGGCAGGGGTAAGATTTGTACCAGTGGCCAGGCACGGTGGCTCACACTTGTAATTCCAGCACTTTGGGAGGCTGAGGCAGGAGGAGCACTTGAGGCCAGGAGTTTGAGTCCAGGCTGGGCAATAAAGTGAGACCCCCCTCATCTCTGAAAAAAAAAAAAAAAGAAAGAAAGAAAGAAAAAGAAAAATTAGCCAGGCATGGTAGTGCACAACTGTGGTCCCAGCTACTTGGGAGGCTGAGGTGAGAGGGTCACTTGAGCCCAGTAGGTCAAGGCTGCAGTGAGTCATGATCATGCCATTGCACTTTAGCCTGGGTGACAGAGCAAGACCTCATCTCAAACCAACCAACCAACCCACAAACAAACAAAATTAGTACTAGAGCAATTGGAGCCAACAGCTCCTGAAAGGGAAAGAGCAAAGGTTGAAAATTCACTTCTTTCAGCACCTACCATGTTCCAGATACTTTCTGTACATAGCTCATTTCATCTCCACAACACTCCTATGAGGTGTGTTTCAGGATATTCACCTTATGGAGGAAAAGAGTGAAACTTAGCAATGATTCAAACTTCATAGTTGGGCGTGGTGGTGTGCACCTGTAATCCCAGCTATTCGGGAGGCTGAGGCAGGAGAATCACTTGAACCCAGGAGGTTGCAGAGAGCCGGGATCGTGCCACTGCACTCCAGCCTGGGTGACAGAGTGAGATTCCATCTCAAAAACAACAACAAAACAACAACAACTAATTGAGCCAAGATCACACAGTTATTAATAGTAAAAAACTAGCATTAGGCTTTCACAGCCAAGTTGGCTTCAAAGGCTGTGTTTTTCCGTGAAATCATACAGATTTCCTTCCAAAAAAATCTCACTTTCTCCGCCCAGTATCCCTTTAGTTAGCTTTTATTTGCTTTTTATAGAGGAGGAGCCGAGATTTAAAATGAAAACAAAAAAACACACTAAGACCCACCCCAGCTCGCCCGAGGTCACTCACTTGGCTTGGCTGGGACTTAACCACAGGTCCAGTCACGCTTGTCTATCCCAGATATGAAGCTGGACCTCAGGATGGGAGGCAGCATGACCCACAGTGGTAGCCTAGGCTCACAAGGGTAGCGATGCACTTCGAATGTCTCCAAGAATACTGATGAGGGGCAGGGTCATCGAAGGACTGACTGCTTAGAAATGCATTTCCCATAAGGACATGGCGACCATAAGGAATACTTGACCTTGGGCCTGCATCAGTGTTCCTGGAGACATTCGAAGTGCATCGCTACCCTTGTGATCACACACTAACTTTGTCTGTTGTCTGATCAGCTCTTTGACAAAATTGCCATCCTGAGCTTTGGAGAGCTGATTTTCTGTGGCACACCAGTGGAAATGCTTGATTTCTTCAATGACTGTGGTTACCCTTGTCCTGAACATTCAAACCCTTTTGACTTCTACAGTAAGTTTTTCTTTCACATTCCCCATCATGAATGTTTTTTAAACTTTCTCATCTCAGACTTCTGCCTGGATGACACGAGCTCTAGTGGGTTTGATTTTTGCTTTTGTTTTTGTGCTTTATACTCTTCAAGGAATTAATTTGGCCGGATCAATTAACTTGCCAAAGATGACTATCAGAATGAGGTCAGGGATCTCTCTCAAACAAATTGACGCACTGCTACTACTTTATCAGAGCATAATTAGCTGAGCTTGGGAATTCTCCCAGATAATCCCAGTGGGATCCTCAAGGCCCTGCTGGGATGCTTTAAAGTATTCTGATTTTATAGGTGGGCATTAACCACAAATTTTATCTTGATGGGATGAGGTATTATGGCCAGTACTCCTGTACCAATTGTATATCCATGTGCATACATGCATTTAAAAACACATGGGTGACATCTTTTGGGAAAAACTTTTAGTGGACCTGACGTCAGTGGATACCCAAAGCAAGGAACGGGAAATAGAAACCTACAAGAGAGTCCAGATGATAGAATCTGCCTACAAGAAATCAGCAATTTGTCATAAAACTTTGGAGAATATTGAAAGAACAAAACACCTGAAAACATTACCGATGGTTCCTTTCAAAACCAAAGATTCTCCTGGAGTTTTCTCCAAACTGGGTGTTCTCCTGAGGTAAGAGGCTCACAAATGTGAGCAATGCCCGTTGGAGGTCTTTAACCATCCCCCAATAACAGTTCTGAAAAGGAATTAAAACAGGGTTGTTTATTTTCAGGAGAGTGACAAGAAATTTGGTGAGAAATAAGCTGGCAGTGATGATGCGTCTCCTTCAGAATCTGACCATGGGTTTGTTCCTCCTCTTCTTCCTTCTGCGGGTCCAGAACAATGTGCTAAAGGGTGCCATCCAGGACCGCGTGGGTCTCCTTTACATGTTTGTGGGCTCCACCCCGTACACAGGCATGCTCAACGCTGTGAATCTGTGTAAGTGCCCACGTGCTGGAGGTCCACCTCTTTCTCCCTAAATACCTCCCTTCTCCAGCTGTAACCTTACAAAAGTCCACCATTATAAGGGTATTCTCTGAGCTCAACCCGGCCCTCTCCAGATTCCCTCTCTGGGGAAAGGCAACTATTGAGTTACCAACACATTATGATGAATGAGCTCACCAGGTGGATCTCTCTGAGGGCTAAGGATCCAGGGAAACATGAAGTGACAATGCACTGGTGGGGAGAGTTTGAGGAGGTTTTCAAAAGATCATTCCTCCTGTCTCATCTTGGCCACCTCGAATGCACGGCCCATGGAGGCTCAGCGACCAGGCCAACTGCGTGCCATTAGCTTCTTTTTGGAGCCGATTTTAGGACAGCCAGCACCTAATGTTCAAATTCAGTGGAACTCCAGAGACAACACCTGGTTGCCTCATGTTGCAGGAAGCTGGCGTTAGAGGGATTCCCCAAAGGCAACACTGTTACGGAATAAGACGAAGGACTTAGCTATTGTGAAGGTGCCCTAGCGCTTGACATGAGGGGCAAAGCTAAGTGTCTGCATCTGCGGGGTTTGCCTGGCCTTCTGAGAGCAAGTCTAAAATGCAGGCTGCTGGTGGCAGGGGCGGGGCAGGGGGAGTCCTGCACAGAAAGGAGACAAAATGCTTCAAATCACTTATTCATGCCCCTTTTGCATGTACTTTTCTTGAATTGGTGACAATTCCTCACTTTAGAGAGAAGGAAATAAATGACATCTTTTGCAATTGTATTGCAATTCAGGTAGAGTGTAGATTTCTGGGATGGGAATTTATTGTCCTGTGGATGGCAGGTCCCCTCCTTCTATGACTAGGGAACTCTCCCTAGCTGGTCCTCACCATCCAGCCCTGACAGACCTCAGGTTCAGCTTGGGCTAGCCTTCCCTCTTTCAGCTGGGTGGTGACTGACTTCTGAAACCTGCCTTCCATTCCTAGTTCCTGTGCTGCGAGCTGTCAGCGACCAGGAGAGTCAGGACGGCCTCTACCAGAAGTGGCAGATGCTGCTGGCCTACGTGCTGCACGTCCTCCCCTTCAGTGTCGTTGCCACGATGATTTTCAGCAGTGTGTGCTACTGGTGAGGGGTTGTTCTGTTTACCCAGGGCCGGGCTCCCATGGAGTCATGGAGCTAGTGGGACTTGTGCAGGGAGAGCTCCAGGGTGAAGTTCTCTGCTCCGAAGGATCTACACTTTGCCCATCAGTGTCTAGTGCAATGTCCTATCTTCCAGGACATTAATGCTATTGTAAATAGCCCAACTGTGGGCTGGAGGAGACCTGAGAACAAACCAACAAGGCGACACATGCCTGGGAATGGCCTGTCTCACATTCATGGCAGGGCTTGGGCCAGAGAAGAGGGCTCTGAAGTGGCTGGGACCCAGGTGCATGGGGGGCCCAGGGGCAGGGAGAAAACAGCCTGAGTGTAAAATCTTAAAACTGACACATTCAGAGAGTGGGAAGAGGACAGCAAGCCAACAGAGGAGGCAGAGGGTGATCAGGGAGGCAGAAAGAGAAGCAGGATTGGGCAGCATCAGAGAGGATGAGGAAGGAGAGAGTTTCAAGGAAGTGTTGTAAACACTTCGATATTGCAGGAGTTAAAGGAGGTGAGGTATAAGGGGAGGAGGCCATCACAATTTTCCAAAAAAGAGCTTTGGTAGAGTCATGGGGGTGTAAGTCAGGTTTACAAGAAGGTAAGGTGTAAGATGGAGGAAGCAGATACTGTTTTGAGAAACTTGGTGTTACAGGGTAGGATGAAAAGGGGCAGTTACTTTAATCATGATCAAGTTCGAAAATGGTTGTTTTAGGATGTGGTAGATAAGACCATCAAAAAACATCAGATTGAGAGTAGATGAAAATGCAGCCAAAATTTGGATAAGTCAAAGAGGAAGTTTCCAGAGTAGACCAAGGTAGGAATAGGGGAATCAATAACATGGGATCAAGGATGCAAGCAGCTAGGGTCACACTTTCAAAGATGGGGTGCGGGAAGAGAGAGGGGGAGAGAGAGAATGAAAAATAGAGATGATGAAGATATCAAGAAATTCATAAAATGGGAGGTGGATTCAGCTGCTGAGCACTGGGGAGAGAGATTGCAACTGAGGAGGGGAAATTTTAAAGTAGAGGTTTGTATCAGTCATAATGGGACGTGCTATTAGAATTGTATCAAGACACAATGAGGAAATCTTAGGGGTCCAAGGGCCAGTTGAGGCAAGGTGGCAGAGGGGATCCAGTTAGTGCGGCAATAGGCATTGTCCAGCACACCTTCCATTGCTTAAGGGAGACTAGGGTCCCCAGATGTGGGAACTGATAAGGCAAAGAATGGCAGAAGGGGCCGCATCTGTGGCAGTGAGGGCACGGGGGAAGTGAGAGGCAGGAGGCCATGATCAGAGAGGGTGTCCTCAGACTCTGAAATCCTGGGAGCGAAACCGTTTTGAGTAATGTTTAAGTCCAAGACATGGTGAGTGATGAAGATTAGGTAGCTGGAGCCACTGGAATTGAGATTAGCTAATTAGGAACCACTGATGTGGATGGCTCATCAGGAAGGTTAAAGAGCTTGAGGAAAATGATAGTGGAGAGGAGCAGAAAGAATGATTCTGGTCCAGATGCTATAAAATAATCAAAGGTGAGAGGATGTTTTAAACATCACAGAAGGCCGGGCGCGGTGGCTCAAGCCTGTAATCCCAGCACTTTGGGAGGCCGAGATGGGCGGATCACAAGGTCAGGAGATCGAGACCATCCTGGCTAACACGGTGAAACCCCGTCTCTACTAAAATACAAAAAACTAGCCGGGCGAGATGGCGGGCGCCTGTAGTCCCAGCTACTCGGGAGGCTGAGGCAGGAGAATGGCATGAACCCGGGAGACGGAGCTTGCAGTGAGCTGAGATCCGGCCACTGCACTCCAGCCTGGGCGACAGAGCGAGACTCCGTCTCAAAAAAAAAAAAAAAAAAAAAAAAACATCACAGAAGACAACAATGAGGAACGGCATTAATAGCATAGGCAAACTTCATGATTTGTACAGAGGAAAAGCAGATGGCCTTGAAGAGGAAGTGGTAAGGAGGGGTGAGTATAAGACATGCCAACCTTTTCTGCTTACTCTACAAATAGGATAAAGTGCAGCCATGCCTAATGGTCGTTGAAGACATGCTATCACCAGGGAAATGTAATTTGGAGAAAGGAATATAAGAGGAAAGGTGCATGGATATAGGGTGGTTTGTTTGCCAGAAAACGAAGGTCAGGCCAGGCACAGTGGCTCATGCCTGTAATCCTAGCACTTTGGGAGGCTGAGGTGGGTGGATCACTTGAGGCCAGGAGTTCGAGACCAGCCTGGCCAACATGGCGAAACCCCATCTCTACTAAACACAAAAAAATCAGCCGGGTGTGGTGGCACAAGCCTGTAATCCCAGCTACTTGGGAGGCTGAGGCAGGAGAATCACTGGAACCCGGGAAGCAGAGGTTGCAATGAGCCAATGTACTCCAGTTTGAGCAACAGAGTGCAACTCTGTCCCAAAAAAGAAAACGAAGGTCAAATCAGTGGAAGGAGTTGGTAGAATAAAAGACAAGAATGGAATGGAGTAGGCCTGGGGAGGGCTAACCTGATCGAGGACACAAGAAGTGAGGGGTTTTCACACAGCAATAATCCCACAGAACAGAGATGAGGTTCAGGGAAGGGGTGCTGGGAGGCGGGTTGGGTGAGCCCATTAACATTAAGGTAGGTGTGGTGCTGGCTAGGCAGAACATGGTTATTTATGAAGAAGTCTGTAGAGTTCAACAAGCCTGCTTCCTGCAGTGAGTTGTGACCATTGTCTAAGTAATTTAATGTTTTCCTATGAGAGCTGAAGGAGCTGTGAAAGGGAAAAGGTGGCTTCCAATGAGTTGCAGCCAATGGGAACAATCTGATGTAATAAATAGTCTCATGTTGGCTCCGTTCTGAAAAGGCCTTTCAAAGGGGAGTGTGGCTTGCCCTGCAAACGCCTCCCACCCACTCGCCACCAAGGATTTATTCATAGAGGCAAGTACAGTATTTTTCTTAAATGATAGCCCTTGGAGAGGAAACTGAAGAGCTTATGCTTTTCTAGGACGCTGGGCTTACATCCTGAGGTTGCCAGACTTGGATATTTCTCTGCTGCTGTCTTGGCCCCCCACTTAATTGGTGAATTTCTAACTCTGGTGCTACTTGGTATCATCCAAAATCCAAATATAGTCAACAGTGTAGTGGCTCTGCTGTCCATTGCGGGGGTGCTTGTTGGATCTGGATTGGTCAGGTAAGATATCATAATTCAAAAAATGTAGATTGGGATAACCTGTTATTAATGATCACCTAATAATGACTAAAGTAAAGGAATATCAGAGAACTGATAGTGGTTATGGATATTACCTTATAGTCTGGAGCATTTGTACTGCTCGTTAATCATTATTGCCTTAGACCTTGAACTGTTCATGTGTCCAATAAAATGTCTTTTTTATTGGGAATCAGGAACTGACAAGTTTATGTTATGATATGATTCACATGTAATAAGCCATTATACCAAGAGAAGAAAATCAGTCCAGATGTTCCAGGAAAAACTCACAGCCCAAGTGACAGGCTAAATAAATTGCATACATTAGTTCATTTCTGACCTGGTACTGTTGATTTTGTACTGCAGTTCTCAATTCCCAGTTATTCTCAGGAATTAAGGCTAGTCAGATAAAAAAAGAGCCTGCAGGATAAAAGACTGCTCCAAAGAGTATCAAGGCTTAAAGGACATGCACCAAATGATAGCAGTAATTATCTCTAGGTGATATTGATTTTAATTTTTCCTTCATATTTCCGTATTTTATCAATGTTCTATAATGGATAAGTATCATTTTATAACCAGGAAAAAATGCATCCACACACATTTTTAAAAAGCAGCAGCAAAAAGGGCAGAAAATTTTAAAAGGCTAAAAAATGATCCCAGGCAGGTGGTGTGAGTGGGATCTAGTAAGTAATCTCTGGGTCCCCAAGGAAACATGAAGGCTGTTTCTTTGACTTAAACTTTAAAAAATCAAGTCAAAAAACAAAAACATTACTGAGCATCTACTATATAAAATTATATGTGTGTGTATTTAATTATTTAACTCTTAGAGCAATCCATTTTCAGAAAAGAAAATGAAGCTCAGACTTGACTTTGCTCAAGTCACACCACTATGAAGGCTGTGATGCATGTGACTTCCTGGAGAGAGGCTGACCTGAGTCAGAAACTTCCTCTACCACTTGCCAGTCTCTTTTCTATCTAAATTAGTTTCCTCATTTACAAAAAAGAGATCACTATTTCAGCCCCACCACGATACCTCAAGGGATCATGAGAAGGAAAGAAAATAATCAATATGAAAACACATTATAAATTGTAGTGAGTTATATGAAGGTGAGATATTATATAAAGCAAAGTGAACTAGGCTTTGATCAATCCAGGAGGATATTTTTTCACACTAAGACCATTACATTGTATTTGTCCATGTTGCGTAAGTGGATTGTTAATATTTATGAAAAATGCAGAAATCAAATCCCACCAAGAGTACAGAGTCAAGCCAGCAACGTACAGAGCCAACCTTGGGCAGCATCTCCTCTTTTATATTATTTGAATCATTGTTTCAGTTAATCTGGTGCCATTTCATGTACAGACGATCCCTGACTTATGATTTTTTGAGAAAGTGATACTCGTTCTGTAGAAACCATATTTTGTTTCTGATTTTTTTGAGACGGAGTCTCACTCTACCGCCCAGGCTGAAGTGCAGTGGCGCTATCTCAGCTCACTGCAACCTCCGCCTCCCAGGTCCAAGCGATTCTCGTGCCACAGTCTCCTGAATAGCTGGGATTACAGGTGTGTGCCACCATGCTTGGCTAATTTTTGTATTTTTAGTAGAGATGGGGTTTCACCATGTTGGCCAGGCTCGTCTCGAATTCCTGACCTCAAGTGATTTGCCCACCTCGGCCTCCCAAAGTGCTGGGATTACAGGCATGAGCCACCGCAACCGGCCTAGAAACTGTATTTTGAGTAGGCATACAATCATTCTGTTTTTTACTTTCAGAACAGGATTCAATAAATTATGTTAAATATTCAACAATTTATTATAAAATAGGCTTTGTGTTAGAAAAATTTTCCCAACTGTAGGTTAATGTTAAGTGTTCTGAGCACATTTAAGGCAGACCAGGCTAAGCTGTAATGTTTGGTAGGCTAGGTGTCCTAAATGTGTTTTTGTTTTGTTTTGTTTTTTGTTTTGAGAGGGAATCTCTCTCTGTCACCCAGGCTGGCATGATCTTGGCTCACTGTAACCTCTGCCTCCCATGTTCAAGCGATTTTCCTGCCTCAGCCTCCCGAGTAGCTGGGATTACAGGACATACCATTATGCCTGACTAATTTTTGTATTTTTAGTAGAGATAGGGTTTCACCATTTTGGCCAGGTTGGTCTCGAACTCCTGCCCTCAGGTGATCCGCTCACCTCAGCCTCCCAAACTGCTGGGATTACAGACGTGAGCCACCACATCTGGCCTTAAATGCATTTTTAACTTACAATATTTTCAACTTATGATGGATTTATCTGGAAGTAACCCCATCATAAGCAGCATTTGTATTGGGTTTTTAGGAAAAGGAGGTTAGTTGCTCTTTATTTTTTTGTTTCTTGAAATAGAGTCTCACTCACTGTGTCACCCAGGCTGGAGTGCAGTGGCACAATCTCAGCTCACTGCAACCTCCGTCTCTTGCGTTCAAGCGATTCTCCTGCCTCAGTCTCCTGAATAGCTGGGATTACAGGTGCGTGCCACCACACCCGGCTAATTTTTGTATTAGTAGAGATGAGGTTTCACCAAGTTGGCCAGGCTAGTCGCAAACTCCTGACCTCAAGTGATTTCCCTGCCTCGGCCTCCCAAGGTGCTGGGATTACAGGTGTGAGCCACTGTGCCTGGTGGTTAATTTGCTCTTAAAAGGTAGGCAGTGGCAAAGAATATTAAATGCTCTCAGATTAGTTGCAAAATCTTAACATCCCAAGGCTTCACATGAATTCCACTTTCATCACTGAATTAAAACTCTGCTCTTAAAGGCCACATCAAACCTGCTACTCATTCCGTTTACCCATTTTCCTGCCCAGTCATCATCTTTCTAGGTGAACTGCCTGCGGCATTTGTGCTGTTGGCTCCCTTCTCCTTTAAACACAAAGGAAATTAGCTTTACTGTTTTTTCTGCTTACAAAATCATGCAAGTTCTTGGGGGAAGAAATCTTCACAATATAAATATGGATAAGGAAGAAAGTAAAAGTTACCTGAAGTATCAGAGCCCAGAGTTAAATTTTGTTGTAGTTCTTGCTAGATTTTTATATACAATTTAACAAAGATGAAATCATCCTGTTGTATAAGATATAAAATATGCATACATTTTTCCCATTTAACAACATAATATGAATTAGCTGGGTGTGGTGTCACGTGCGTGTAATTTCAGTTACTCAGGAGACTGAGGCAGAAGAATCACCTAAACCCAGGAGGCAGAGGCTGCAGTGAACCCAAATCGCGCCACTGCACTCCAACCTATGTGACAGAGCAAGACTCAGTTTCAAAAAAATAGACCAAAAAAGCACAAACCAACATAATGTGGGCAATGTCACGTCAATACATCTAGATCTATGGTTCCTCCCGCTGCTTCTCCTTCTGTCTGTGCCTTTCACTGATCCATTTGTCTCTCTCTGCCACCTGCACAGTTTGTTGGTTGTTCCCGAGGCTAGAGGCGCACTCTCTCTGAAGGCCCCCTTTGTTTTCTCTCTCAGCCTATCACACGCTACCTCCTGTCACCGTCTTCCTTTGCAGTAATAGATTATCCGCCTCTTGAAGGCAGCAGCTGTGTCTCATTCATCATTTTAGACCTTCTCAGCAGCCAGCCCAATTAGGCCTTGGACCATCAGGCCTGAAAACATTATTTGTTGAGTGAATAAGTGAACGATTCTGTCTTTGAACTGTATACACACTGCATCACTCACCAAATCATGTTGGTTTTCTTTTCTGATATCAAACCATAGGTGCATTTGGAACATTTGTGTTTGACTCTGTGTGGTATAGGGAGAAACAAAGGTGCACGGTTCCTACCTCAAAAAGATACCACCCTAGCCACTAGACAACCACCCTCTCATGGCCATCATCCTACTCCAGGCCTTTGTCATCTCATACTTGAACTTTTGTTGTAGTCTGCTTTTTTTTTTTTTTTTCTGTTCTTACTCTGCCCTCATTCTGGCCATCCTTCTTGCTGAAGTCACGTTAATTTTCTCAGAATGCTGATTTCAACGTGACCTTTCTCATTCATGGTCATTCAACCTCAACTCACGGCAAGGCCTTGAAATAGCTGTCTCAGGCTATTGTTCTGAGCTCCCCTCCCACTGTTCCTTCACATCCTTTCCTCCAGTCTTTCTGGTCCAGTCAGTCCAATATGCCGCCCTTGGTATGCCTGTACTCATACCATTTCTGCCTTCCTAGAATTTCCTTTCTGTTCCCCTAATTCCTTCCCAGAGTCCCATGTATCCTTTTCAATTAGTAACCTCTCAATGTGGTTAATTCAATGTTGTGCCTTAGGAAACTGACAATAACTGAAAGTTTGAGGACCACTTGGAAATAAGTGAAACCATAAATGCTAAATACAAGAACAGCACGGATGTGTGGTACACATTTTAATACTTTCTTGGCACAAATAGTTCACTACTGTGTATTTTTATAGTTTTAAGGATATAGTCTATATCTCCAACTACATTACAAGTTCTTTAGGGATAGGATGCGTCTTTTGAAGTTCTCAAGCTCCTAGAACTAGTGTCTTGCAACCAGAAAGAATTTTAAATCTTTTGATTGACAGGAAATATATGGTGGACTAAAAAGACCACAGTGTCAGTATAAAGTTTCACCTGAAATAGATTGGAGTGGAGACATATTACATTTTCACAATGAATGTTGGCTCGGTCTCTCCTTCCTTTTTCCTTTGTATTCTAGGTTAGTTCTAACTTTCTACACTGGTACCTTCAACTTTCTGTGTAATCACAAATCTCCTCCTCCAATTGGTATGTGTTAGGTCTGTATTTTCTTGTATGTTTATATCAATAGTGCTTACCAAAATAAGTAGACAGTAATCATCTACTTGAGAGAACTGTTAAATTAAGGTCTTCACTCTAACAGGCTACCAAGCTGTGACTAAAAATGACAAAGTACTATGCTTACTGACTTGGAAGGATGTCTGAGACATATGTTTGGCAGAAAGAGTAGGTTGGGAAAGAGCATGAAGAGTTTAATTCCATTTATATAAAACTTTATAAACACATATGTTATATATATTATCAAAATGTTAACAATAGTTATTTCTAGGCACTGGTATTTCTTTATATTTTTCAATGTTGTTTGAAGGTTTTTTTTAATAGTGAGCATCATTTTTATAATAAAGAGATAGAAAACTATACTCATGTTGGAAAACATAAGGATTGCCTTTCTTTTCATTTGGTAGGACTATTGCCAGAGCCCACTGAATTTCATTTTTGTTTTCTTTTTCTTAAGAAACATACAAGAAATGCCCATTCCTTTTAAAATCATCAGTTATTTTACATTCCAAAAATATTGCAGTGAGATTCTTTTAGTCAATGAGTTCTACGGACTGAATTTCACTTGTGGTAAGTATTCTATTTGGGGATATTATTTTTGCATGTTACTCTGAGGAAGCAATTTATTGGAGGAAATGTATTTTTGAAATAAAAGCTGTGTTTCATAATAATTCAAGTTAAAACTCTGTCTTGAAATACGGTCCATTTTCTCTGATTTTTAAAATGAAAGAAAATAAGCAGTAGTCAAGTCAGTGTCCTGTCAAGGGTCAATAGGTAAGGGACATTTGGATGTTGTCAGAAAATGACAGACCTTATGTTCGCTGAGGTAAACTCTAGTATATTCGGGATAGACTCAGTTTCTGTATCTACTGAACACATTCAAGCAGGCTGAAGTGGCTTCTTTTTCCCCAAAATGTACATTGTACACAGCTAAAGTAAAGCCACTTTTGGCAAAAGTCAGAAGTAGGATCAGGACAAGGACCTCATGGCCATTAGAAATCTCACGGTGGCTGGGCACGGTGGCTCACTCCTGTAATCCCAGCACTTTGGGAGGCCGAGGTGGGTGGATCACTTGAGGTCAAGAGTTCAAGATCAGCCTGGCCAACGTGGCAAACCCCCGTCTCTACTAAAAATATAAAAGTTAGCCAGGCGTGGTGGTGCACGCCTGTAATCCCAGCTACTCAGGAGGTTGAAGCATGAGAATCACTTGAACCCAGGAGGGTGAGGTTGCAGTGAGCCAAGATTGAGCCACTGCACTCCAGTCTGGGCAGCAGAGTGAAACTGTGTCTCAAAAACAAAACAAAACAAAACAAAAAACCCACCAGAAAAATCTCAGGGCCACTCCAAAGACAACCAAATAATATGGCTGAATTTAGTAGTGTTTTAAATAATTTTAAGTGATAATGTCAGTAACTTTAGGATAGCCTGTGCTACGGGACCATGATATTTATCACAAACATGGTAATTAATCTATACTCAAAATAGAAACAAAAGCATGTCCATCTTCAAATGAGGCCAAAGGCCAGAACTGCTCACTCTTGCTTCTTCAAATTGTAAACTCTGTGCTTGCTAAAGTGTCCTGTACTTTTCATTAATAAGGGTACTTAGCAAGCATTTGGTAAATACTTGTTGATTAAATTACCTGAGATAAACCACACCTGACACTGTCAATCTTTTCCTTGACAGGCAGCTCAAATGTTTCTGTGACAATTAATCCAATGTGTGCCTTCACTCAAGGAATTCAATTCATTGAGGAAACCAGCCCAGGTGCAACATCAAGATTCACAATGAACTTTCTGATTTTGTATTCATTTATTCCAGCTCTTGTCATCCTAGGAATAGTTGTTTTCAAAATAAGGGATCATCTCATTAGCAGGTAGTGAAAACCATGGCTGGGAAAATGGAAGTGAAGCTGCTGACTGTGCATGACTGCTCTGAATGTCTGAAATGAGAGTGCCATGTATTTCTTTCTTGATAGGACATCTCAGGTCTTTTAACCATTAAGACTCTATTTGTGCCTCTTGGATCCATGCAGGCCTTGAATGCAATGGAAGTGGTTCATAGTCCCTTCCTGTTACAACTTGCAGGGACATGTGGTATTTGGAAATTGTGACTGAGCTGGCCCAAGAATTAAATAATAATCATTCATAAACCTATGGGAGACTCGTGTGACTATTTTTTCCTTGTTCTAGGCACAGAAAAAAATAGGTCATCTTAAAAATATGTTTACATTTGATAAAGGATTAGGCAAAAGTAAAAGGTTTGAAGGATTACTGACTGTAAGTGACAGAAAAAAAGAGTTGTGGGTTTAGATGAAGCAAGGTTATCATGCAGAATTGGGTAAGAATGCTTCTGTTCCTGGAAGACCCAGAGTTAAAAGACCCCTCCACACGAGGGGTGGGAGTTACCTGATCACATCGAGAGAATGCTGGGCAGATGAATGGTGAGCAACACTGCTACAGAGCACCCAGTAATTTTACTGAGGATTAAAATAAAAAACTGTAGGAATGGGCTCAACAGTGAACAAAGCACACCAGACAAACCTCTGGTTATGTTTTTAAAGATTCGTTTGCTACTTTTTCAGCTAGGTTTACTTATAGAATTACAAGTAAACGTTACTGAAGTGTATACACCGAGAAATAACCTTGTTAAGTTTGGAGATCAGCTGTTATTTAAAGTCCATATAGAAAAAATGCTGACATAGCTAGACATGGTGTCTCACCTCTGTAATCCCAGCTGCTCCGGAGGCTGATGTGGGAGGATCGCTTAAACCCAGGAGGTAGGGGCTGCAGTGAGCTATGATGGAACCACTGCACTCCAGTCTGGGCAACAGAGAGAGGGAGACCCTGTTTCTAAAAAAGAAAGAAGAAAAGTGCTGACATATTATTTACAAAGAACAGGGTACACCCTAGAAATTCACATTCTTGAACTGTAAAGGGTGCTGATATGTATAAATACAGACACTTGTATTACATATTTTCAAGGATAAAATAATATAAATAGGTTATTAAAAATGGGTTCTGGCCAGGCACGGTGGCTTATGCCTGTAATCCCAGCACTTTGGGAGGCCGAGGCGAGTGGATCATGAGGTCAAGAGATCGAGACCATCCTTGCCAGCGTGGCCTAACCCCATCTCTACTAAAAATACAAAATTAGCTGGGCGTGGTGGCAGGTGCCTGTAGTTCCAGCTACTTGGGAGGCTGAGGCAGGAGAATCGCTTGAATGTGGGAGGTGGAGGTTGCAGTAAACTGAGATTGTGCCACTGCTCTCCAGCCTGGCTACAGAGTAAGACTCCGTCTCAAAAAAAAAAAAAAAAAAAAAAAAAAAAAAATTTGGGTTCTGTATTAAAATAACTGATCTGATTCTGTTTCTGATTGATCTTCAAGTAATTCCATGTAAGAACCCGAAATGAAACTGTCTCAGTGTTACTATGGTAACTTTGGGTGAGAATATGGTAGAGAGCGCATGAACTTGTTCACTGACTGTGACCTAACTTGTGAAGAAAGATAAATTATAGCATTTGAAATGTCTCACACTGAAGTAGGAAAGATCATTTCATTAAGGAAACCACAGTAAAATTCTATTTCTCAGAACAGTATTTAAGGATGTGGAGGCATTTGTAAATTATCAGACTAGTATTGTCAATTTTTATAAAAGGTCTTTGACATGGATGATTATGGTGTAATAGTTACACAATGTCTTACAGATTATATATGTCACATCAGTTATAGACAATTCTGGAGATGATAATCTATTACAGTAGTTCAAAGAGAGTCCCACAGGAACCTCTTTTGAAATCACTGATTTCAACTTACTAAAGATATGGGTGTACAACATAAGTGGAAACATTTTCTACTATTCATATGCAGATGAATTTCATTCTAGCTCAGAAACATTTGGAAAACTGACATCACACGTGACTTCAAGCTATTAAATGTTAGTGATAGCACCTTAGAAAAACACAATGGCTTTCAACATGTGACAGTCTGTGTCTCAAGTCAAAAATGGACAGTGATGTGTAAGAAAATCAAAGTATATAATAGCAATTCCTATTACTCTTGTGGAACAGGCTTTCTTCCCACCAAGTCAGTGATGTTTCTGAGATCATAATGTTCACTGTAAATTTAAAGGGATCTCTTTTTCCATAGCACTCAGCAAGAAGCCTGTGCTTAAGACTGAGGTTCCTTGGAAACATGCTGAAAATTCTGTTCTCAAGGGTGTCAGAACCATACATACTGCAAATAATTTATGAAGTCCTGGTTCGCTGCAATAAGCAGATGGCTTGCTATCTGCTCAGACACCACTCCCTTGGGGTAGTAAATGTGTTTATCTGAAGCTGGGAGTCAACATATTTTACATGTGGCTATGGAAGAACACAGAATAAATCATTTTTAATCACAGCAATTATACTTACTCAAAATGAACTTGGCTAGCAGGTACACAAATCTACAGATTGGAACGGCTTCTTAAAGGCTATCCCACCTTGGAAATAATCCTGGTTATCCCCAACACGTGATGTTTTGTCCTGCTTCTTGATAGGATATCTCGTTAAATGTGCCTGTTCTTCAAAAAGTGGTATTTAAAATAAATGTGTCAGTCTCACAGAGGGGTGCAATGGGTGCTGATTAAAAACGCCCCATTCCAGACCACGGATGGTGACTCTCTAGGTGTGGGGACCCAGTAATGTGCATCTCCTATTTCAGGTGCTTCTTGCGCCTCACTGTTCAGAGTCAAGTTTTGACATCTGTGAACCCAATTCCGGTTTCCTCGCAGCTACAGCTGAGAACGCCTCTTAGAAAGAATGTGTCTAACATGGGCACTTAACCTTGCATTTAAAACTGTAACCAAATACTCTTACTTTTATATTCCTAAAAACATATAAGCAGAAACTTATACATGCTGAATTGAGTATATACCACTTAAACATGTTAGAGGTAGGTAGTAGAAGATTCTTTTATTTGAAAAAAAAATTACACACGGTTCTACAATATTTTTTCCTTTTAAAAAGCTTCAAGATATACAGGGGGAGCACTAGTCCAAGAAATCCAGCTTGTCCTTTCACAAATTATACAGTTTAACTTTCTTCACATATTGCCACAATAGTTAATTCATAATATAATCTTATTTGTACTTGGAAAAGAAGAAATAAATATACAACAATTGAATTAGGTTCAAGAATCAAGCTCGATTTGTTTCCAAGACTTGGAAGAACTTCTTTTGTACCGTTCCAGTTCCTAAAACAAAAATATGTATTACTTTAAGAAAAATCAACTTAAGAATTCAAGGAGGTACGTTAAAACTGCTTCCTCATTTTTTAGATATAACAATGTATCCTTAGTAGCATTATCATTGTAAAGATTTCGTGACAATTATTTTGTAAATGATTATGCTTAGGACTTATTTTCTAGAAATACAGTCTTCAGAGTTTCTGTGCTGCTAAGCAGCACTCAGAGAAGAATTTATTAAACTTTCAGACAAAATTATGTACATAAACTACATAATACATATGAATCGTCTTTCAACTAATGAAGTAGACATTGTCATCCTTCAAGTATTCAAAGGTGCTCTTATTTTTAATTGTTTCCTGTTAGTTCTTATCAAAAACTTGGTTGAAATTAGAAAAATATTTTAAAAACATATACCCAGGCTGGGTGCGGTGGCTCATGCTTATAATCCCAGCACTTTGGGAGGCTGGGGCAGGAGAATTGCTTGAGCCCAGGAATTTCAGACCAGCCTAGGCAACATAGGGAGACCGTGTCTCTATAAAGACTGAGAAAACTAATTATCCAGGCATAGTGGTATGCACGGTGGTCCCAGCTACTTGGAAGTCTGAGGTGGGAGGATTGCTTGAACCTGGGAGGTCAAGGCTGCAGTAAACTGTGATTGCGCCACTGCACTCCAGCCTGGGTGACTTGTGTGTTCAGATGGGGCTATCTAGGGATACACGGGATGGTGGTGTCCACTTTTAAGCATTTTCCTGAGAGATCCTGGGTTCTGTCAGGTATGTCTGTGTGCTTTCAGTCCTTAACTGGGTGAGATACGTTTTCTGGTACAAGGAAAGTACAGGTATGTCTGAATGTCCTAATCAAAAACAAAACTCTTTATGTAATTCCACAAAAAAGTGTGTGTGTGTATGTATGTTTGTGTGTGTATCCTTTGTCCCAGTGATTTTACTTTTAGAAATCTATCACACATAACAATAGAGCAATGCACAAGGATGTAAAGAGAAGGAAACTCATTGCTCTATCCGAGCACAGCTGGAAACAACTTTGACGTCCTCCAGTAAGGACTGATTAAATAATTAGCGTTCATTCACAGGTGGCTTCCAAGGCAGCCAGCAAAAATAAAAGTGGCCACATGAAAAAATAGTATGTGCCATATGAAAAAAGCACACAGCTAGGGAGAGGGCAAGATACTTCCATTTTCTATTTTATATACATCTATCTATATCTTTTGAATTTTTTCACAATGAGTATATGTTACCTTTACAATTCATAAATAAATTTTAGTGGAGGTGGCTATCCTGCACAAGGCAACTGACATGTAAAAGGGGCCATCTAAGGGGATGCCTCTTGGCCTTCTACATGTTGTTCAATGTCTAAATAACTGTACAAAGGTTATCACCACTTCAAATAAACAAAATGTGGTTACTCTGCAAGATAAGGCAATCATTGCCCTTTGGCTAACATAACTGAAGTTCACAGTTGCTATGAAAAGAAAAGCCATTCTAATTTTCAGAAAAATCGCAGATTGTCCCTTTCTTTTTTTTTTTTTTTTGAGACGGAGTCTCGCTCTGTCGCCCGGGCTGGAGTGCAGTGGCCGGATCTCAGCTCATTGCAAGCTCCGCCTCCCGGGTTTACGCCATTCTCCTGCCTCAGCCTCCTGAGTAGCTAGGACTACAGGTGCCCGCCACCTCGCCTGGCTAGTTTTTTGTATTTTTTTTTTAGTAGAGACGGGGTTTCACCGTGTTAGCCAGGATGGTCTCGATCTCCTGACCTCGTGATCCGCCCGTCTTGGCCTCCCAAAGTGCTGGGATTATAGGCTTGAGCCACCGCGCCCGGCCAGATTGTCCCTTTCATACCTATACTCTAAGTTACTAAAATTTGAATGTTAAATGTTTCAAAATGGTATACAGACTTTGGAAGAATTTTTCCTTGTTTTTTTTTTTTAACTTCCTCACTGGATTCTCGGAAGAATTTTCATGGTAATAATCATATGTACTCTTTACAGCTTGTTTTATTTTTTCCTAATAAAGTTAATCCAGTTCACCAGTTATCTACCACTGTGGTTTTAAAGATTAACTCATAAAGAATAAACAAATTGTTTACTGCAAACTTTGTCTTTAACTGGAAGTTAAATTATTTTTACCAAGGACAAAGGTGAAAACATTGTTTTGAGATTCTTTGCTAGTAGTATCTCCCTTTTGCAGACAGCAGACTGTGAGAAAACTAGGGCTATCACACAGGCCACGCCAGAGGGAGAAAAAGGAATAACCAATGTGAGACAGAACCCACCAAGTCCACTAGATCTTCAATATGACAATGATATGTCCTCAAAATAATACATTGATGTTTTAAAGGGATAGCAAGTAAGAAAATTTTCAAAAGATATCTGTGGTTGGCCAAGAAGACCTTAAAAATAAATGTTAACTGTAACTTTTTTTTTTTTTTTTTTTTGCCTTAACAAAAATATAGAAAAGAAGCTGGGTACAGTGGCTCACGCCTGTGATCCCAGCACTTTGGGAGGCCAACTCAGGAGGACTGCTTTAGGAGAGGAGTTCAAGACCAGCCTGGGTAACAAAAAAGGAAAAAATTATCCTGACATGGTGATGTGTGCCTGTAGTCCCAGCTACTTGAGAGGCTGAGATGCGAGGATCGCTTGAGCCCTGGAGTTCAAGGCTGCAGTGAGCCATGATCTCACGACTGCACTCCAGCCTGGATGCCAGAGCAAGATGCAGTATCAAAGAAAAAGAAAAAAACACAAAAGAGGTAGAAGGGCTCAGCAAGTGCTTTCCACATTGACATTCCCTTAAAATCAGGACTGCTTTAAAGCTAGAGGGCTTTTAAAAAGTAGAAAATACTACTAAAGTATTTTCTGCTGCCCATGTGAAGTCTGGCAAAGACAGAACTTTAATTAAAGAGGGCTAATCACGAAAGACCCTACTAAGTCTGCAGGAAAGATGAAAGGGGTCTTCCTACCAATCCTCAGATCCTTGAGGACTGACCTCACAGCACACAACTGGAAACAACTTAAGGTCTCACACCTACGCGTGAAAGAGTATGAAATAATATTCAAATTAAAAATGCTGTATAGTAGAATGTCAAAATTTAGATTCAGATTATCAATGAAATAACAGCAACAACACTGATAATCATTAGGGTATCTTTAAAGCTAAAGCATAAAATTATGCTAAGGTCCTATGTGTGCAATCTGGAATCAATGCAATTCATCTAGAACCACACGAATAAAAGTGGTTTAGAGGCAAACTTAGGATAGCATAACTTTTCAGGTAGGTTAAAAAACATCTTGAACCAAGAGACGATAGGAATTGGTGATCTGCTGGCAGTGAGACACAAGAGATGAATGAAGGGTGATATGGGTACTGTGGGGCTGCCTTCCTTTTCCACACAGAATTCTTACAGTTTTAAGTCATTTAGAGAAGACAGATTTGAATGTGAAAATTCATGATGCTCACAAATACCCTAATCCTTTAATAATACTGATATATATGAACTTAATCAAAGTGATCATTATGCAATATATACAGATATTCTTATCAATAACAACAGTTAATCATTGACCCCTAGATAAATATTAATCAGGGATGACTTCCAACTAATCCTTACATCCAAACTGGAAACATAATAAGGGTTACATGAGGTCATTTTACTGTTTCTACAACATGCCTCTCACTTTGCTACAGCTACAAAACCTCTAAATATTCATGGCATATTTTTCAAAAGTCTTCTGGACCGTTTACATAAAATGTTTTGCTTACTTCTCCAAGGGCCCCCTGCAGGTGAATGCTGAGAAGAATGCCCTGGCTCCTGCTTCCAGCTGATAGCTGTTTTCAGGTTACCCTCAAAAAAATGTGGCTGCCGCCTGAGAAGTTGCCAGGGCTTTCAATCTAGTGCTTACCATACATAAGTTTACTCATATAAGGACAGATTCTGTACAATGTCTCATTTTATCAAATCAAACTAAAACTTAAGTTTGCTTGTTTGTTTATAGAAAAATCTTGGCTGGGCGCGATGGCTCACGCCTATAATCCCAGCACTTTGGGAGGCCAAGGTGGGTGGATCACGAGGTCAGGAGTTCAAGACCAGCCTGGACAAGATGGTGAAACCCCGTCTCTACTAAAAAAAAAACAAAAAAATTAGCTGGGCATGGTGGCGGGTGCCTGTAATCCCAGCCACTCAGGAGGCTGAAGCAGAGAATTGCTTGAACCCGTGAGGCAGAGGTTGCAGTGAGCCGAGGTCACGCCACTGCACTTCAGCCTGGGTGACAGTGTGAGACCCGTTTCAAAAACAAAAAAGAAAGGAAAACTCTAAGTATTTGGGTCATGGTGAGTTTACCAACTCTTACATTCTGACATCAGATTTGTGTGTTCAAATGGGGCTGTCTAGGGATACACGGGATGGTAGTGTTCACTTTTAAGCATTTTCCTGAGAGATCCCGGGTTCTGTCAGG
The DNA here is from genome assembly GCF_002776525.5 of Piliocolobus tephrosceles. Classification (NCBI taxonomy): domain Eukaryota; kingdom Metazoa; phylum Chordata; class Mammalia; order Primates; family Cercopithecidae; genus Piliocolobus; species Piliocolobus tephrosceles. The sequence continues at coordinate 43,977,029 of NC_045448.1, read as the reverse complement.
TATGTCTGTGTGCTTTCAGTCCTTAACTGGGCAAGATACGTTTTCTGGTACAAGGAAAGTACAGGTATGTCTGAATTTCCTAATCAAAAACAAAACTTTTTATGTAATTCCACAAACCAAAGAGTATTAAGAAAATATCTCTCCAGCAGCAAGGTAAGAATCACTACTCATCTTTAATATGATGTAAACTAGAAAATCAAAAAGGTTTATGTGAACATCAAGTCATGTCTGGGTGGTGGGATGACAGGTGATTTAAAACTTTTTCTTTATTCATATCAAATTTTTATTTTTTTCTACAGTATACTATTAGTGTGTTATTTAAATAGATGTACTACTTAAATAATTTTAACAGTAAAAAAGAAACACTAAGAAAATACATTGAGAAAAATGTAAGGAATTCCCAAGGCACTCCAGGTTTTGTGATAAAACTTCAGATAAGGCCAGGCGCGGTGGCTCACGCTTGTAACCCCAGCACTTTGGGAGGCCAAGGTGGGTGGATCACGAGGTCAAGAGATTGAGACCATCCTGGCTAACATGGTGAAACCCCGTCTCTACTAAAAATACAAAAAAAAAAAAAAAAAAATTAGCCAGGCACGCTGGTGGGCGCCTGTAGTCCCAGCTACTCGGGAGACTGAGGCAGGAGAATGGCGTGAACCCAGCAGGTGGAGCTTGCAGTGAGCCGAGATTGCGCCACTGTACTCCACGCTGGGCAACAGAGTGAGACTCCATCTCAAAACAACAACTACAACAACAACAAGAAAAACCTTCAGATGAAATTAAGTAAATGTTTAAGATAATACCTGATCCTTCTGAATTCTCATCTCATCAACTTCACTTTCAGCATACTGAGGATCTCTTGCAGGGTCCTTGATATTTTTCAGTGTGTTAATACTCTGAAATTACAAATCTCCAAATCACTTCATGCCCATAACCCAAAATTCAATGGCTACCATCTGCCTAATAAACCAAGCTCCCATTCCTCAGCCTACCACAAAGGCTCTCTATGATCTTTCAAGCTTTTTTCATCACCACTGAGGCCTGCTTCCAATTCCACCAGGTCCCCTTTCAGTTGTCTCTCCCTTCTCTAACAACCATATAACTATCTTTGAAAGTGGAGCAGGAACCATGTCTGATTTTTTTTTTTTAATCACCACAGTGCCTATTTACATTTTCAGCAATGTTTAATTGATTTTTGAGCAGAAGAGATAAAAACAAAGTTATCATAATAGGCCCTTTGGCACATTTCCTATAACTGTTAGATGGTGCTAAAAATCTTGCTTTTAAAAAATTAGAAATATGTACCTTTGGTGGAAAGAGCTTTTCATACACTTTTTTCCACAACTCCATTGGTGAGTGGGCATGAAGCTTTCCAATGTCATTTTCAGGAATAGGAGGAGATCCTAAAATAGCAAGTTTTACTTCAAATGACTGCATTGATTAAAATATTACAAATTCTGCCAATAAAAGAAATGACACTAACAAAGGTATACATCTCAGTTCACTCATTTTCCCTCTCCTTAATATAAAATTTACCCTACCCAGCACAGCAAGGTCATTGGGACAGATTCTAATACTGAAAGAAGAGGAGCCAAAGAGTAATTGGTAAACTGTAACTCTCATTCTCCACACCCTGTATCTGTACCTGTATCTACATCCTATTAACCAGTAATTCTAGTTCTTGGTAGTGTTTGCCCTAGAAACACCTGCAAACTGGTACTGTATTAAGGATTTCACACTGCAGCATCATTTGTTATCAATGAATAAATTGACCTAGAAACAAAATATTCATCAGTGGTGAACAGTGCATTAATTACTATGCATACCCATGCTCTGTAACACTATCCAACAGTTAAAATAAGAAATAGATCCATATGTAGCATTAACATGGAAAAACTACTAAGGTATATTGGTATATTGAATAAAAAGGTATTGAATAATAAGGTATATTTAATAAAAAAGGGAAATTCCAAAAGTGATATAGACTGAACATATAATTATGTTTAAAGCAAATAGTTTTTTCTACACTATATACATGTGTGTAAGGGCACAGGAAATTGGAAAGAACACAGATTTGTTCCTTGTATATACTCTTTTACCTTTTTACAAGGAGATATCTTTATGTATTACTTGTATAATTTAATTTGAAAAATTTAAAAATTTGCTGCCATTTACAATTTGTAATTGGATATTTCCCATTCTTTCTATTTCCAACATCTATTGTTCACCAAAACTGTTTTGCTGGTGATCTTCCAGGACATCCTTACCACTTTGGTGGGAAAAGCATTGATATGCTCCACTGATGTTATTCAGCTTTGCCAAGTTTTACTTGTATTCCTTTGTGTGTCTGTGTGTATATTAAGTTCTATACAATTTTATCACCTGCATAGGTTCATGTATCTGCTACCACAGTCAAGATGCCAACTTAATTCCACTAGCACAAGGATCCTGTGTTGCCCTTTTATAGATATAACCTCCTCCTTCCTGAGCCCTCCTCTCGTCTCCCCATCCACAGTCCTGTCCCTACCCTCTGACCACCACTAATCTGCCTCCATTTCTAAAATGTTTTTCATTTCAAAATTTTTCATAAATAGAATCACACTGTATGTAATCTTTTATAATTGGCTGCTTTTCACTCAGCATGATTCCCTGGAGATTCACCCAGGCTGTGTGTATCAGTCATTTGTTCCTTTGTGTGGCTGAGCAGTTTTCTCTGCTACAGATGTACCTCGGTTTGTTTAGTCATTCACCTGCTGAACAACTTCTGGGCTGTTTCTAGGTTTTGACTACTACACATAAAGCTGCTGTGAACATTGCCTAGAGATTTTTTGTGTGGAATTTAAGTTTTCATTTATCCTGGATAAACGCCCAACAGCACAATTTTTAGGTCATATGGTAGTTGCAAGTTTAGTTTCATAAGAAACTGTTAAACTGTTTTCTAGAGTGGCTGTACCATTTTACACTCCCACCAGCAATGTATGAGAGATCTGGTTTCTCTGCATCCTTGCCAGTATTTGGTGGTGTCACTGTTTTTTATTTAAGGTATTCTGTTAAGTGTATAGTGATATTTCATTGCGGTTTCAATTTGCATTTCCCTAATGACTAACAATATTAAACACCTTTTCATGTGCTGCTTTGCTATTTTTATGTCCTCTCTGATGAAATGTCTGCTTATGTCTTTTGCCCACGTTCTAAATGGATTGTTTATTTTTCTGTTGAGTTCACATACTCTAAACACTAGTCCTCTGTCATGTATGTGGTTTGAAATTCTTTTCTCCCAGACCGTGGCATGTCTATTCATCTTCTTCACATGGGCTTTCACAGAGCAAAAGTTTTTAATTCTGACGAGATCTAAGCTCCATGATTTCAAAATTCAGTAATTATGAACTCTCTTCTGGCCTCCAACTATTCATAGAGGCAAAAGAATTCCATCAGCATTATCTATCAGTACAATAGTGATTCTCACTGCTACTGGAATTAAGTTGGCACTAATGATAATCATAAACATCAGACTCCATGACCATTCATTAAGCAAAATCACCTCCATTCCTTTCATTCCAATTAATCTGTAATCTCATTACAAAGATTTCTATATTTGAAGTCAAGTCACCTTTAGCTTGTAAGACTAATAGAGGATGGGGAATACAAACAAAACAAAACAAAAAAAAAACCCCTACTGCCCATTAGAGTATTAAAAGCAAACTATGTCACCTGCAGAGAATAAAGAAGTATGAGGTTCAAAGAGCTTCACAATGAAAACAGTTTCTGTGGGAAGGTAAGGGGCTTGAGATACAAACTCTTAAACTTCCTTTTGATTCAGAAGCCTGTAGAGTCTATGAGTTTATGAAATACATTCCATCAGATGAGACATGCTATTTCATGACAAAAAATCAAATCATACCTAATTGTTACAAACGTGTTCTTTTTGACTTATTTTTCAATCTCTCATATACTTGCCAATTGCCCGTAATATGTAGCTTTGAATTTCCTCACTACTCTATGCTCCTAGCTTCCTTAAATCCAAGGAGCTAAAATTTAAAAGTACCTGGAAATCAGTGGGGGAAAGAAAATACACGCAATTTGTTTTTCAGTGGAATAGAGATCAGAAATGAGAAATCAGTCTCTTATGTGGTGACATCCCTTCCATCACAAACATGTCAATGTGATGCATGTTACATTAATGCTGGGCATATAAACAAACACACAGGAAATAACAGCAATGATAATGAAACCAGAAACAGGAGTATGTTGGAGACAAAGTGAACATGGAGTAGGATAAAATCAATAAGCAATTAAAAAAAGATTGAACAACCTTAATAAGTTCACTAACCTATTTGACTGAAAGAATCCAATCCTGCTGTGATAAACAGTGGTTTATTCTGATCCACACATATTGATTTGCTACGTGGAGAAAAAAAGATTCTAAATTAGTTTAGCCATTAAATTTGCTGCCACGCTCTCCCATAAACATGACAGCAATATTATGGACTAGTTTTACATTTAGCCACTACTGAGAGCATTGCCCCAAATGAATGACTATCAATTTAAGTGATTTCAAAAATTAAAGTATAGCATAAACAAACATTTTATAGGAAAAAAGTGACAGACCCTATTACCTTAAATCGAAACCAAGAGAAGTAGCAAGGCTAAGAAGATACATACCAAAATTTTCAATTCCATTTCAAATCGATAAAAGAAAGTAATAATAGAGGGATAATATTGATAATGATAATATTATACTTGCTCCCTGATTTATTTTACTTCCTTTCCCAC
>NC_045448.1:43891116-43971859 GCF_002776525.5 Piliocolobus tephrosceles | reverse complement strand
GTGGGAAAGGAAGTAAAATAAATCAGGGAGCAAGTATAATATTATCATTATTTTATTCCAGCCTCAAACTAAATGTTATGTAACATTTTGGTTGCAAAATTTGAGAAATATTTAAAGAATATAAGCAGGAAATAATATGAGATTATCCCCTTTATGTTGAGTCATGACAAAATAAATAATAATAAAAATAATTTTAAAAAGAAATTATCCCTTTAAGACTAACCATCGAGGTCACTTTCCTGGTCAAGACACAACAGACTGAGTAGAACAATAATCAGATGAGACAACACTGGCTAAATCAATCACTCAATAAATGATATAAAAAATACCTTAGCAGTACCTTTTGTCAATGCCAAATGCCAACTGGTTGATAACTCCACGTATTTTTAGTAACAGAGCTTCTGATTTACTGGTAAACTTTAAACAAATCAGGAGAACAAATTATATGCTCTATTTTCCAATCACAGAAACAGGTAAAATAAATATGGCTTTGAACAAATACAGATTGCAAAGAGAATCACTATTTAGTTGCCCAAAAAATACTTTTGTTTGAGTAGACAAAACAAAACCTGAATAAAGAAATCTTGGTAACTTTAACTTGTTCTTCAAACTTAATGAGTACATGATGTGGAAAGGACTTGTGTTTATGTACTAATCATTTCAGCTACTCATACAAATGAATCATAATCACTGTCAAATAATTTCTTTAAAATGTATATATGAATGTATGTTTATGGGCTGTATGTGTGTAAACGTACTCATTATGGTCTAAAAGAAAATTTTCCAAAATGCAGTTGGGTTGGTTAGAAAATAAGAGGTATACCTCAAAAGTAGCTTTCACATCCAAGGGTGTATTGCTGCCTTCCAAACAGTCACTGTGGGACTGCAGACTGGTCTAACGATGCTGATACTCACTAAAGTAATTTTTAAACTTCTTTTTAAATTGCTTTTAGTGCCTAAGCTACTGAATATTTTCAATGCTGGCATATAACTAGGGAAACCATAACCAGAACATTTCAGAGAATGAAAAGGGTTGGGTACTATTAATAATTAAGCTGTGACATCAGATGAATACCAGGACATATGGTTACTCTACAAATCTTTAAAAACTAGATTGGATTTCTGTAGATACCAAAAGTCATTCACAGCCAAGTCAAAATGACTAAGAGGTATGGAAGTGAGAAGAACAATTTTGAACTGAAATGAAATCTAATTATGAAGCAAAGATATCAGCATTATGGTTCCAATGGCAATTCCACAAGGTAAGCCTCGTTCTGGATTAAGAACAGAAAGTTCTTAATGCTCTCAGAGAAAGTATTCAAATGAGAACATTCATGTGTATATATAAGATCTGATACATTTATTTAAAAGAAAGCATTGAAATAATTGTAATCCTTCTACTGAGACCATGTTTAAAAATACATATAGAAAACTTTAACTGAATTTTAGAAATATAACTGGTCTGTTTAATTTTATTTTCTTTATGAGAAAGGAAAAACCTAATCACAAACATATTTCACAGAACATAGGGCTGGGAGAACATTAGAAGTTTTCTAACCCAACTTCTCCATCTGCTGCATCAATCACTTCTGAAACACCCTTCACAAAGACCTGAAGGCCTTCTGCTTAAACAAACTCAATACCTGGGAACTCATCTCCCCAAATAATTCATTCTGTTTTCAGATAGTGGTAGTATTAGAAAGTGTTTTCATATTTTGAGTAAACTCTGTTGATTCCTTTTTTTTGGACTTTAGAATAGTAAAGAATGAATTTAGTCACTTTTCTATGGAACATTCCTTCAACTATATAAGAGAGTTATCACATTTTAGGTGATATTCTACTGGTCCTCATATATAATAATTTTAAGTCCCTGCCATCCTGAAGGCTCTCCTCTGAATCTGGTTAACTTATCAGTCTTCTCCTGTTCTCTTTGGGGGGTGAGGAACATATTGGTTTTTTAAGAGATGGGGTCTTGCTTTGTTGCCCAGGCTGGAGTGCAGCAGTGTGATGATAACTCACTGCAGCCTTGAACTGCCAGGCTCAGGCAATCCTCCTGCCTCAGCCTCCTGAGTAGCTAGGACCACAGGCATGCACTATGATGCTAATGACCGGCTAATTAAATATTTTTTTTTTGGTCAAGACAAGGTCTCATTTTGTTGCCCAGGCTGGTCTTAAACTCCTGGCCTCAAGTGGTCTTCCCACCTCACCCTCCAAGTGTTGAGATTAGAGGCAAGAGCTACCACGCCTGGCCTGTGTTTTGTTTTTATTAACTTAATTAGATTGTTCATAATGTTGAATCAATATTCTCAACTGCACTGTATAGGATCAACTACAGTGTTGGAAAAAAAAACCCTGCTAAATATCATGGAATTTTGCAAAGCAGTACCCAACTTTCTTCCTTAAATGGGGCAGAGGGTAAGAGGAGATGTGAAACTGAAAGATGGGGCTTTGATCACTTTGGCTACATTCTTCCCGAAAGGCCTTATGGTTCCTTTGGTGGTCCAAAAGTACTCCACTAACCCAAACCCTGTTCCTTTGGGCTTACTGAAAGCTGAGATGAAGCCCTTCTCAAAGTCATTCCCTGGTCCCTGATCTTGTTCCATCTCCTGGGCCACAGTGAATCCCAGGCTTGCTGTGGCCTGCATTGACCTGACTTCATCTAAATTTGTACCTGTGAGACCAGAATGAGCCCTCCATCAAATGTAATCTGTTCCTAAAGAAATACAGGGATTTCCCTCAGCTAACTTGATAACCAGAAGTAAATGTGTGACCCTCTCTAGTGGCAAAAATAAGTAACTGCAAGATCTTTACCTCTGTACCCTCAATGAGTCATTCACTTTAAATTCCCCATATCCTCTCAAAATAGTAAATAAGAACATTTCCCAAAGTACTATGTCAACCGAATACGTAAGCAAATACAATTCAAACATAAGAGGTGATCATTTTTAAGAAAATACGTAATGAAAGGTATGTATAATGTTTTGAAAGGTATAAAAACTGAGAATACATACTTTGTAAATATTACTTTCAGTCAAAATATTCTAGCCATGAAGGCAAGGGGCTAGACCATGTTGTCTCTAGGTTCCTCTGAGTGCTTTAATTTGGAGGAAAAAAGAGACCATTAAATAATTATTCAAATGTAAAGGAAATTTTTTTTTTGAGACAAGCCCAGTCTGGAGTGCAGTGGTGTGATTATGGTTCACTGCAGCTTTGACCTCCTGAGCTCACATGATCCTCCCACCTCAGCCTCCCAAGTAGCTGAGACAACCGGTGTGTGCCACCATGGCTAGCTAATTTTTAAAATTTTTTGTAGAGACAGGTTCTTGCCATGTTGCCCAGGCTGGTCTCAAACTCCTAAGCTCAAATGATCCTCTCGCCTCAGCCTTCCAAAGTGTTGGGATTACAGGTGTGAGCCACTGCACCCAGCTGGAAATTTTTTAAATAAAAATGTTTTGGCCAGGCACGGTGGCTCATGCTTGTAATCTCAGCACTTTGGGAGGCTGAGGAGGGCAGATCACGAGGTCACGAGTTCAAAACCAGCCTGGCCAACATAGCGAAACCCCGTCTCTACTAAATATATAAAAATTAGCCGGGCGTGGTGGCACGCGCCTGTAGTCCCAGCTACTCAGGAGGCTGAGGCAGGAGAATCGCTTGAACCCAGGAGGCAGAGGTTGCAGTAAGCCAAGACCACACTATTGCACTCCAGCCTGGGTGATGGAGTGAGACTGTCTCAAAAAAAAAAAAAAAAAGTTGTTATATTTTATAGCATTAAAGGACATTTAGTGAAGTTTAGTCCTGCTATGGGAGATAATAACAGTGATTATAAAAACCAACATTTATTGAGTAATATTCTGTTCTAGGCCCTGTGCTAAGCATTTCACATATACTCCCTCTTTGAATCCTCACAACAACCCTATGAAGAAGATATTATTTTTCTCCATTTTACCCTGGAGGACAATGAGGCTTAAGTGAAATTAAGTGACTTGCCTAAGATCACACGTCTAATAAATGGTCACCTTGAGATTCGAAACCAGGGAGCATGCCTTCAGATTTCATGTTTTTAACTTTTACAACAAACAGCACTTTTCAAAAGAGCCTTCATCCCCAGTACACACACTGTTAGAGTTATTTTTTTGTTTTTCTTTTAAGGGAATACAGATTCTAATTCTTAAGGGGATACCAAAAAAGAATAAATAGATAATCAACTTGTCTCTTTAAACTTGGTTGGGATTTATGGATATAAACAATTTAGAACTTTTGTTCCAAAGAAGGGGGAGACCAACTAGTAGCACATGTTCAACAGATGCATTATCAAACGCTCTGTAAGGAGAGGTCTTCAGCAGTGGGAAAGCAATGGGACCATGTGCATTAGCAAAAGCATTTATTCCTTGTAGTTGTGCATCAAGTTGCTAACTTCCCCAAATTTGGTACTGTCCATTCAAGCCCAAAGGACAAGAAATGTACAAACCATTAATGATGCTCCATAATAATGTGCAACAAATCGAAGTGTCTTGCATATTACTTTTCTCTTCTCAGACTCAAAATCCTGTAGAAATATGTCATTTAAAAAAGTCAAGATAACCAAATATCTATAGCAGGAAGATTCAAATTATTAAATGTAGAAATAGATTATTTCTTATTTTTTTAAACTCACCTTCAGGAATAGTATTCCATTACCTTGATATTTGTTTCATAGAGAGTTGAACAATAGCTGCAGCCTTCTTAGAGCTTCAGCTATCAGATCTTTCTTTGTTTAAATACTTAGCTCAACAGAATTTAGATATAAGCACACATTTCATAGTGTGGAATACCCTAACGATTCTCTGACAAGCAAAGATAAGAAGGAACTAATTTTCTACTTTCTTCAATTTAAAAGTTGGGAAGTAAGTCCTATTCCCCAGTGACTGGGTTGAAGACCTTTTTTTTTTTAAGAGACAGTGTCTCACTGTGTAACCCAAGCTGGAGTACAGTGGTGTGATTACAGCTCACTGTAACCTCAAATTCCTGGGCTCAAGTGATCCTCCCCCTTCAGCCTCCCAAAGTGCTGGGACTACTGGCATAAACCACTGTGCCCGGCAGGATTCGTTTTCTAAATCTGCCTTATCCCCATTCTAATCACTGCATTTATTTTCTTTACCTATGTTTTTCTGTCCCAACTATGTCTTCTTTTCCAAAATCTTTAAGATATATGACTTACTAATCTATTCCTTCAATAATTATTTTTCTTATGTTGACATTATTTTTGTACCTCCCTCATAAAAAGCACAGCCATGTATGTACAACAAACTCAGCTAGAAGTGGAAGAGCTTACCTGAAAAATATCATATTTACTTCCAATTATGACCAGAGGTACTGGAAATGGGTCAATTAATTCACGATCCTGTTAATAAACATATTTCATTGATTTATTATAATTCTTTAATGCTAGGTGCTTAGCAATTTCTATTTACTTCCAAAAACATTCCATTTTCAATCTCTTCATAGGTGTTTACTTAATTTGCTTGACATAGAATTTGTTCCAATATTTAACTTTCACTGCCTAAGCTATATTTCATAAGTGTAAAACTAGAAATGGCAATTCCTTAAATTACTATATTTATTATTTTCCTTTTTCTACCCTTTTATTTCCTTATATAACATATTACCTTCCTGGTTTTTTCTTCTATTTTATGTTAACTGTTTGTTGGAATAGCATTTATCCAGCATAGATTTGTTTTGTTTCATTATTTCCTATGTAAACACTTTCTTCTTTTTTTTTTTTTTTTTGAGGAGGAATCTCACTCTGTCGTCAGGCTGGAGTGCAGTGGCGCGATCTTGGCTCACTGCAACCTCCGCTTCCCAGGTTCAAACGATTCCCATGCCTCAGCCTCCCGAGTAGCTGGGACTATAGGCACACACCACCACACCCGGCTAATTTTAGTATTTTTAGTAGAGATGGGGTTTCACCACGTGTTGGCCAGGATGGCCTTGATGTCTTGACATCGTGATCTGCCCGCCTCAGCCTCCCAAAGTGCTGGGATTGCAAGCATGAGCCACTGCACCTGGCTACACTTTCTTATAAACTCTGGATAATATAAAATGCTGCTCTTAGTTTTCCAGATGCTGATATTTATGATTGTATTTGAGGAACCTGTGTTACTATCATAGTAACTTTATAATTTAATTAGCTGTCAGATGATAAAAAGATCCTGAATAAGTGACAGAAACAAATGAATGTAAAATGCAGAGTGATAGTGAAGGCTATTAAAACTCTACCTCTTGCTTAAAGTTGTAGCTTCATCTAGTCTTTGTCAGGTAACTTTTGTACAATCTGGCTTTTTATCTTCATTTTTACAGAGATTATAAAATCAATATCAAACCACTACTTTAAAACTCTTATTTCTCTGATTGGTGTAATATGCCATAACAATCACAGAAGATGTCTAACAAGAAGATACAAGGAATCTTCTTTCTTGTTTGCTTTTACTGAGGTTTTAATAAATTGCTGTAATTTTCCAGTAAGCAGGTTCATCTACATCAAATGAATTTCAAGTCATGCATAAAAATCTAAAGAAGTTGTTTGTGATGTTATCATTAACTATATACGGGACTAAGGAGTCCAGTAATAATCCCAAACAGCAACTCACAGGATGATCCTTCTGCATATTATTCCAGATCTTCTGTCTCATTTCAGAAACTGCTTTAGGATTTGTCTTTCCCAGTTTCGTTATCACTTTGTCTACATGGCTTTTTGTGGCTTGCAAGAGATTTTCCATGGTGGGCCAAAGATCATTAGGTTTTGAAAGATCCAGAACGAGAATAAGAGAAAACGTCCTAAAGAAATAAAAACATTTTTCAAAAAAGACTCAAAATAATTACCATTTTGAAACCCTAATGTACTGAAATTTATCAAAGAATAACTAAAATATACCTTAAGGGGGAAAAAAAACCCCATAGCATTATTCTAAGACCCTCAAACACAAAACAAAACAAAAAACCAAAAACCAAAGTCATAGCCTTATTTATTCCAATACTTCCCTCTAGTGATATTTAAGTGTTACAATAGTGGAACTAAGTTTCTGTTTGAACTAAAAGTAGTTTAGTTCAAATAGAGAAGCTACAAGCATTTGGGCCGACAATGCAATGTTTACATCCAGTTTTACTATGTGCTCCAAAAAAGGGAAGCAAAAATAATAAAAGAAGCAAAAACAATAACACAATAATCAGGTAAAGGAGAAGAAAAGAGATTTATGGGTGGACCTTGCTAGGGAACTACCTAGCTAATCTCCACAATAACCCTCTCCAGAAGATGTTATAATGTCCATTTTATAGATTAGAAGTCTAAGGCGCAGATTTACATAATGAGTAAATTGTAGAACTGGTATTTAGATCCAAAGTTACATGTTTTTCTGCAATACCATTCTGTCTCTCTGAAAGCACACTCCTGACCACCAGATACACCACCACCATCACCATATGCACTTGTATTCTGTTCATGCACATCAAACATAAATCTAAACTCAGCAACGAAAACAAACATTCCCATTCAAAAATGGGCAAAGAGGCCAGGGATGGTGGCTCATGTCTGTAATTCTAGAGCTTTGGAAAGCTAAGGCAGGAGGATTGCTTGAGGCCAGGAGTTCAAGACCAGCCTGGGCAACATAGCGAGACCCCATCTCAACTACATTAAAAAAAAAAAAAAAGAAGGCAAAAGACTCAAGTAGACATTTCTCCAAAGATATACAGATGGCCAATTAACACATGAAAAGATGTCCAACTTCCTATCCATTAGGCTAGCTACTGTCAAAACATTTTTTTTTTTTTTTGATGGAGGAGTCTCTATTGCCCAGGCTGGAGTACACTGGTATAATTTCAGCTCACTGCAACCTCTGCCTCCTGGGATCAAGCAATTCTCCTGCCTCTGCCTCTCAAGTAGCTGGGGTTACAGGTGTGCACCACCACGTCTGGCTAATTTTTATATTTTTAGTAGAGACGGGGCTTCACCATGTTGCCCAGGCTAGTCTCGAACTCCTGACCTCAGGTGATCCACCCACCTGAGCCTCCCAAAGTGTGGGATTGCAGGTGTGAACCACCGCTCCTGGACTAAAACATTTTTTTAAATGAGAAAATAACAAGTATTAGCGAGGATATAGAGAAATTAGAACCCCTGTACATAGCTTATGGGAATGTAAAATGGTGCAGACGCTATGGAAAATAGTATAGTGATTCCTCAAAAAATTCACCATAGAATTACCAGATGATTCAGCAATTCCACTTCTGAGTCTATACCCAAAAGAACTGAAGGAAGAGATTTAAACAGATAGTGTACACCAGTGTTCATATCAGCATTACTCACAACAGTCAAAAGATGGAAACAACCCAAATGTTCCTGCATGGATTAATGGATAACTAACCTGTGGTTATTTGTTTACACAATGGAACATTATTTAGCCTTAGAAGTGAGGAAAATCCTGACACATACTACAACAAGGAAGAACCCTGAAGACATTATGCTAAATGATATAAATAAATAACAAAAGGACAAATAATGAATGATTTCATTTATATGAGGTACTGGAGTGGTCAAATTCATAGAGACAGGCAGTAGGGATGAGGGTTGCCAGGAGCTGGGGAGGGAAAAATAAGGAGTTATTGTTTAATAGGTAAAGAGTTTCAGTTCCAGAAGATTAAAAAGTTCTGGAGAGAGATGGTGATGAGAATATACTTAATGTTACTGAACTGCACAGTTAAAAATGAGTAAAATTTTATGCTATGTGTATTTTACCACAATAAAAACTAAACATACATAAATCTAGGAGTATTTTAAAAAATGGTTACAATAAGTATGTAGAACCATAATCCTTGATGGTTTAGGATTATATCCAATAAAACCAATATATCCTTGATCAACACAGCAAACATTCTGCTAGAAGACATAGCACAAAATTATAATGTTATTTAATTATTTTGTTTAGTTCAAGTGAACAGGCTATTTTGTATAATTCAAGCAAAACAGTAACAATTCTGTTGGTCTAAATTCAGAAAGTGGTCTTTTATACACTAATTATCAAATTTTCTAAAAATCATTGCATTATTACATGGTCTAGGCAATTATGTTTATGTCATTTTAATAAGCTCATAAACAGTTTTGCTTAACTGTAAAAATAATATGTACATTTTTAATTGTACTCATTTTATTTTTAGGGTTTTGGTATGGTTATGTTTCAACTATGATTTAACATTTTTTCATTGTGATGAAATGGATATAATGTAAAATTCATTATTTTTTTCAAGTGAAAAATTATTTTAAGCAAAAGAAAAATAAATTACTCAAATTTTTCTAAGATTAAAATTTTTGTTTACAGTATATTGGAAATACTTTTGTTACTTTTTACCTATTTCATAGCAAATGATAGCACCAAATTTTTTTTAAATAAACTCTTAAAACAGAGATTCAGACTACAGGAAATGTTCTATGACCAATTGTCTGAAGTCTGTGGAAATGTTCAATGCATTTATAATTCTATAAGTGGTTATTTCAGAGATAAACAGTATCTACAGTATTTGGTAATATTGTTTTCTCAAGTGTGGGACTTCATCCAACACTAGGAAATTATGTGTCAAACGAATTCCAGTCAAAAACACTTTGAGATTAGCAACCACATGAAGAATGAAATGTTTTCCATGAATTATTTAACCACTCAGCAACCTACTTTAGACCCAAGCCTATGAATCCCTTTCCCTCTGTTGATCATAACCCTGACCCTTCCTCTTTCCTAAAGCAGGTCCCAGCTGTCCTGGGGCTCCAGGGAAAGGAAGACCAAGACCTCACAAATGAGGTATTCACCCTCGGGATGATCTGGGTTCCTGCAGAACCTAGAATTCCCACAACCCCAGCAGGCCAAAACCTTTTGGGCTTTGAGAAGGGGAGAGAGGTAATATAACAAATCAGCTGAATAGGAGCCAACTCCCGACCCAGGGAAGAGCCAGCTTCTGTATTTTCACCCTTTCAGCCTCTGGCCACTCTAACTGGAAGCTCCTCCTACCCTTACTATCTTTCTCTCTCTCTCTTTCCCTCGCTCTCTCTTTTTTAAAGAGACAATGTCTCATTCTGTCATTCAGGCTGGAGTACAGTGGTATGATCATAGCTTACTGCAGTCTCAAACTCCCTGGCTCATGCAATCCTCCTGTCTCAGCCGCCTGTGTAGCTGGGACTACAGAGGCATGCTATGATGCCTGGCTAATTTTATTTTTTAATTTTTTGTAGAGATGGGGGGGTCTCACTATGTTGCCCAGGCTGGTCTTGAACTCCAGACCTCAAGTGATCCTCTAGCTCTGGCCTCTCAAAGTGCTGAGATTATAGGCCTGAGTCACCGCACCTGGCCCCTCACCATCTCTTCTCAACCACACCACTAGGCACTATTCCCAGGCAGCTTCACTTATTTGTCTCCATTAAAGAGAGACAAATGAAAAACTATCTAACTGTAAAATTCCATGTTTCTGAAAAATAATATCATAGGGAAAAGTGTTTAAAAGTGGAAAAGCAAAATCTAAATATGTATATAAAATATCCCAAACCTGTACAAAGTCTATTTACAGACATTGAAAAGGCTGAAAGAAATACCTCAACATGTTAAAGTGGTTATTTTTTAATGTGATTCTGGTTCCTTTTACTTTCTTTGTGTCTTTCAATATTTTTACAAGTTTTCTATATGAGCATATATTACTTTTGTAATAAGTGAAAGAAAGTAAATCATATTTCATTAAAAGGAAAAAAAAAAAGACAAAATAAAGCCAACTGTATCCAGCCAGTTCTAGAAAAACAACAGTCCCTTTAACAAGAAATAATTCCATCCTCCAAGGAGCTTAATGACCGACATGTAACAACGAATTGTCAAGCCCTTTGTATTTGATCCAGGCAGCAGCAATGGTTTATGTTAAACTCTAAGAACAAAATATTTCAGATTAAAAAAATATGTTTTTCTTAGCTAAGACCAGTTCCCAGGAACATTGTAAGAAATGTCACAATTTTCCACATATTTGGCCAACATGTGGGAGTCACTGTCAGGAAAACATCACTCAAGCGTTCTGAGGTTTCCCCTAAGTTCTATTTCTCTAAGGTCAGCAAACGGAGAGACTTTCTGTCTTCTCCGACATATAGTCTTCCTTTAAATGAAGCTTCAAGGATGTAAATTAGCATTAAATTCAAAGGTAGCTTATAACACTCAGCTGAAGAAAAACAACTCAGAGCCGAATTAACTCATACTGAGATGGATAACGGAAAGAATTAAGCTTTTCAAATTTATTTTTACAAAATGAATTCATTGCCCAAGTGTAATTTGATGTATTTTTTTTTTTTTTTTTTTGTCTGTCTGTTTTCAGTTTGCAAAATATGTTACTGGGGGAATGTCAGCTATCTCAGTTCAGCACAGGCCAAAATCTTCGTTCTTTTAAAACTTCTTTGAAAGCATTACAATTTAGGCATTTAGAAAAGAAGTGGGCATAAGCCTTCAGCAACATAAAACTCTGCTCCAAAATTCTGAGTGAGAAAAGTCAACTCATACTTCTCCTAGGGACACTCCTGTGTACTACTTACAGCTTTTCCTGGAGCTGGCTCACTTACCGTAAGGTGTCACTTGTGATGGGTACGCTGATTAAATCCAATAAAGAGGTTCCTCCACCCAGTTCCCAAAAGTGAGCAATATCTTTTGGCTGAAAAACAAAAATTTTTAATTTTTTGAATTTTAGGTACTTCTTACATGTCATTAGCACTTGACAGTAATAATTATACATATAAAATACTGTAGTCCTTAATCAACCCTTTCTTGGCAGTCAAAATTTTTGACGCACCCTCAAAACGCACCAAAGCACCTATTTTAAAGAAAAATGATGAAATATTCAGAATTCTCTATATGTGTAAATAAATGCCCTAATTCTAGTAATACTGTAACAGAAGACATAAACAGTGCGTCGATCTTGTAAATAAAATATGTGGCATACACTTATGCAGATTTTAGATAAAAATTAACCCGTTGAGCAAATTTGGTATTACCTTTTGGAAAACATTTATAATTCTAGATAGAAATAAAACAGGTGAATAGGAAAACATTCCTGTTTAGGAAGACAGAAGCTCGCAGAATGAATTAGACACACGTAAGGCATAAAGAAAAGGGACGAACAAATGGCAGTCCCGGCTGTGGATCGAGACTACTTGAACAAAAGTATAAGCAGATGATTTGTTCCTGATTCCTGTGGAGAATCTGACAGGCTACCACTGACAATAATACATGGTAGGTGGGGGAACAAGAGATCAAACAATTGCTTCTCTTTTTTATAGGACCCTCAAAATAATAGGAAACTGACAGGGCTAGGCAGCCAAGAAGTTCAGAAATAAGATCATCTAGGGTTAGGTGCAGTGGTTCACACCTGTAAACCCCAACACTTTGGGAGGCCAAGGCTGGAGGATCACTTGAAGCCAGGAGTTCAAAGTCAGTCTGGCCAACACAGTGAGACTCCATCACTATAAATAATCTTTTGAAATTAGCTGAGTGTGGTGGTGCATGCTTGTAGTGAATTTGTGGGGACAGTTTACTTGGGAGGTTAATGCAGGAGGATTCTTTGAGCCCAGGAGTTTGAGGCTGCCATGAGCTATGATCCTGCCACTGTACTCCAGCCTGGGCAACAAAGTGAGACCTTGTCTCAGAAAGAAAAAGAAAAGAAAAGAAATAGGACCATCTATTCCATAAGACGTTCCTAGATTGTTGGCTAATGGCATTTCTGCTTCTGTCCTGACACTGAAGACCCTTCAGGTCACTGAAATTGTGTGAGGAGCTGACAAAATATTTCTATTTAGGACTCTTAGGGAATTAAATCTGAGAAAGATATGATGCTTCCAGAATGAACATGGAAATATCCCACTTGACAGTACAAAGTTCAGGAAAAAAAAAAAATCACACAAATTTTTATGTA
The DNA here is from genome assembly GCF_002776525.5 of Piliocolobus tephrosceles. Taxonomy (NCBI): domain Eukaryota; kingdom Metazoa; phylum Chordata; class Mammalia; order Primates; family Cercopithecidae; genus Piliocolobus; species Piliocolobus tephrosceles. Next base: position 43,958,911 of record NC_045448.1, on the reverse strand, counting down.
TCTACTCCCACGAACCTGGAAGAGACAGAATGTCAATAAAATAAGTTTTAGATGAATATATATTATTTTGGATTTTTGACAAAATTTCATTTTGCAATCTCTACAATTGTGTGGCTGTTCATCTCTGAATCCTTAATTTTTGTGGGGAAAATAATTATTCACTGGAAAATCTCCCTCAATTCACAATTTGATAAAGGGAAGTTTTTAGAGCTCTTCTCAAAAGTTAAGCTTATGAGAGCTGTCTCAAAGTTTCCAATGAAAAGCATCATTACATTTCTAGGCTTATTACTCGTGTCAAAATTCAAGTGGGTCACAAAAATGAAGTTCTCCTGTACCTCCATATATTATGTTTTTTTCTTTAAATTTCAGTTTTAATAACCCATTTTCGTTGGTGAATCCTGGAAGCAATGATAGGAAGTTTTATCTCTTTATATACTGTGTACTGATGAGCAAACATTTGGACTAAGTCAGTGTATAAAAATGTGCCTTTGTTAGAGGAGCAGCGGGATGCTCCATTCTAGATTGTCCTTCTACACACTTAACTTTATTTAAGAAATGACCTCTTTTCAGGTGACAACTCCAAAAAGATTCTATTTAGGAATTCCCCCCACCCACCGCCAATATATATTATAAACCCTCCTTCTATCCTGAAGAGTTTATAATGTTCCTCTAAAGAGACATTAAAACAAGTGAAAACAGGATTATAATCAAGTAGGGCATACGATCTCAACTGGTATTATCAACTTCAAGATGCATTTTGAAACGGTAGTAATTTAGATTTTAAACAGTATATTTTCATAAATATTCCACAGGTCAAACCTATATTTTAGCAGATTTTTGAGAGACAGAAAGTAACTCACAATACTATTCTCATGAACTGTACAATAAAGTTAAAAAGGTATCTTATTACAGCATTTTAAGACATAATACATGAGAAGGCTAAAATCTTTTCACAGTTTGGGTTGGCTTCTATCTGCCACACTGCATTTCAAGTTTAATGGCAGACAGCTATGAAGTGTACAACTGGATATGTTTATTGATTACAGATAAGATGGAAAATGTAAAACAAAGTCAGCAGCATTACTTTCCCATCTATGGGCATAGCAATGTCACTTTAAAAGACACTTACTGTGTTGTACCCTTTTGCTCTTCTTCCATATGTATAGTCCAAAGCTAAGGTTGGCTTTGGTGGCTCGTCTCTGTAAAATAAAGGCAGATAGTATCATCATTGTAGGTGGTATTAGTTTCTTATGCTACCATCTTACCTGATTCATTTTTCCTTCCTCTTAAAAACTTTATTAGTAGAGAAGTTACCTTGTATAATAGCATTGAGATAAATTATATATACAAAAGAAATAAACCTGCAAAACACCATCTTAGTGGATTTTAACGGTGCATGCATAATGTGGTAGCCCCTAAAGGCACTGCTGGGGCACGTAAAGAATGACTTGAGGCTAGCAGTGTGGATGGCCATGCTGGGCACAAGATCTCCACATCCAGGCCATGCAGGAAGCACTGACACTGGGTTGTTTTTTTTTTTTTTTTCTGAGATGGAGTCTCGCTTTGTCGCCCAGGCTGGAGTGCAGTGGCGTGATCTCGGCTCACTGCAAGCTCCGCCTCCCAGGTGCACGTCATTCTCCTGCTTTTTTTGGATTTTTAGTAGAGACGGGGTTTCACTATGTTAGCTAGGATGCCCTCAATCTCCTGACCTCATGATCCACCCGCCTCGGCCTCCCAAAGTGACACTGGGTTTATATTCAGCCATGATGTGAGGAGCTAGGAATCTAATGACTGTCACATTACAACATCAATGCAAGACTTGGCCAGGCATGGTGGCTAATGCCTGTAACCCTAGCACTTTGGGAGGCCGAGGCAGGTAAATTGCTTGAGTCTACGAGTTCAAGACTAGCCTGGGCAACATGGCAAAACTCTGTTTCTACAAAAAAGAGTAGTACATGCCTGTAGTCCCAACTACTCAGGAGGCTGAGGTGAGAGAATCACTTGAGCCTGGGAAGTTGAGGCTGCAATAAGCCAAGATCATGCCACTGCACTCCAGCCTGGGTGACAGAGAGAGACCCTGTCTCAAAAAAACAAAAACAATGCAAGACTTTAATGCAGTTCTCTAGCAGTTCTTTATCTTAAATCACAGCTCAAATATGGGCATCATTTAGATAGTGATAGTCAATAAATTATATCAACAAGTCCTTAAAATCAGTAATGATTAGGAAAATATTAAAGCAATTTGTTGAATTATTTATACTATAGCTTATATTGCTGGTAAGCAGTTTTATGGTGTATATATATTTAACTTTTTATTATGGTCAAGAACACATAAAATAAAATTTATCTTACCTATTTTTAAGTGTACAATTCAGTAGTATTAAATATATTGACACTGTTATATAACCAATATTGAGAACTTTTCCATCTCACAAAACTGAAACTCCATACCCATTAATCAACTTCTCGTTTTCCCTTCCCCCAGTTCTTGGTAACCACCATTCTTTTTGTTTCTAGGAGTTTGATTATTCTAGATATATAAGTGGAATCATACTATACACACACACACACACACACACACGTATTTTTGTTTTGTTTTGTTTTTTTTGCAGTAGCACGATCTTGGCTCACTGCAACCTCCCCCTTCCAGGTTAAAGTGATTCCCATGCCTCAGCCTCCCAAGGAGCTCGGATTACAGGGGCCCACCACCACGCTTGCCTAATTTTTTTTATTTTTAGTAGAGATGAAGTTTCGCTATGTTGGTCAGGCTGATCTCAAACTCCTGACCTCAAGCGATCTGCCTGCCTTGGCCTCTCAGAGTGCTGGGATTACAGGTGTGAGCCACCACACCCAGCCCAATATTTGTTTTTTCTGTTTCTGGCTTATTTCACTTAGCATAATGCCCTCAAGCTTCATCCAAGTTGTAGCATGTGACAGAATTTCCTTCCTTTTTAAGGCCAAATTATATTGGTACATGTCTTTATTTTACTTTCTTATTTTATTTTATTGAGACAGGGTCTCACTCTGTCATGCAGGCTAGAATGCAGTGGCGTGATCACAGCTTACTGCAGCCTCAACCTCTTGGACTCAAGTAATCCTCCCACCTCAGCTTCCTGAGTAGCTGGGACTACAGGTGTGCACCACCACGCCCAGCTAATTTTTGTATCTTTTGGTACAGACGAATTCTCACTATGCTGGCCAGGCTGGTCTTGAACTCCTGAGTTCAAGCGATCCGCCTGCCTTCCCCTCCCAAAGTGCTAGGATTACAGGCATGAGCCACTGCGCCTGACCCCATATCTATCCTCAGACTGGAGAAGAAAGATAAATGATTTTTAAATTTGTGACTTATATAATTATGTTTATTAAATATTTTGAATATCACCCCTGCATATATCTTTTGAATACATTATATATGCATATATCTTTTGAATACATTATATAGAGAGTAATGTTTGGTTATATTTCCTGAAAGATAGAAATTTTATCAAGCAAAATGCTACTTTTAAGACAAAATTTATAAGATCTGATATTTAACCTGTAGTTTAGAAAATTAACCTTTTCCTAAGTAGACTATTGAGGAATTGAAATTAATACTTTTCAGGGCTGAGTGTGGTGGCTCACACCTGTAATCCCAGTACTCTGGGAGGCCGAGGCAGGCAGATCACCTGAGGTGGTGAGTTCAAGACCAGCCTGACCAACATGGATAAACGGTGTCTCTACTAAAAATACAAAATTAGCTGGGCGTGGTGGCACATGCCTGTAATCCCAGGTACTGGAGAGGCTGAGGCAGGAGAATTGCTTGAACCCAGGAGGCGGACGTTGCGGTGAGCCGAGATGGCACCGTTTTACTCCACCCTGGGCAACAAGAGCGAAACTCTGTCTCAAAAAAAAAAAAAAGAAAGAAAGAAAGAAATTAATACTTTTCAACTTAATGTACTATTTTGTAGTATTTTATCCTAAGCTGGTGTTGTATGAAACATCTAAATGTGGTCTAAAAAGACCCATGATTCCTGGAGATAGAAAGATAAAACAGGTGTTACCGTTGATAGTTCCTCTGAGAAACAATATTGTTGGTGAAAGGAATTACACCAAAGCAGGAATTTATTATTTATATCCTTTAATAATATTTTTCAAATGAGTGATGCTTCTTTAATGTGACCTTAACACCAAATTCCATCTCTTTTGATGATTTTTGGAGAAGTTATAAGATATATGTATTCAAATGAAGGGAACAGAGAAATATCTTCCAAAAATGATTGAAGGCTTTCCTCATCAGTTTCCTGCAACATCTACCAATTATAATCCTAAATCTTAATCTGACGGTCTGCTTCTACAGTATACGTTAGCAAATATATAAAAGAAATGATAAAATACCCAGTTTGAGGACCAACACTGTGCTTCAAAAATGTACCCCTGAGCAACTAAAGCTTACAATGAATGTTCAAATAACTGTAGATTAGGTAGAATAAAAATAATTTAAATACCAGAGTAGCATAGCCAAAAAGAGGGTAAATACTATTATAGGCTGGGACATTACAGTAACATTTCTCCCTCAAATACGGAAATCCAGTATTAGTCTCAAATAATTTTTGGCTTATTGTTAGTTTTATCTTTAAAGGCGCTCTTAAAGGTTATACTAAGGATTTGCTAAGAATTAAATATTTCGTTTGGGTCTTAAAATCGTTCCCCTTCCTTATGTCTTTTAGATCTAACTCGCCCTGTACAACTAGAATAAGCATAACCGTAGTTTAGAGGTTAACATGACACTTACCTATCAAGACACCTTAGAATAATAGTAGTCTTTCCCTGGAAATTAAAAAAGAAGGAATACTGTGTTAATGTCATTCATATGTAAAAATTGTATTACTGTTCATAATTGTGACCCAAAATAGATTTTTAATCAATTGAATGATAAATTACCTGGAAACTAAAAACTAGAAACTTTCGGAATTGTTCTGAAGTTTGATAAGTGGAAAAAGTTAACTGTCAACTTTCCATCACAGTGTAACTACACTGCTATTATTATAATTATAAAGTCCCACAGATGACAAATACTAGCAAATCATACCTCACTTAAGTGGTCAACTTGGCAGCTGTCTTAAAATTTTCTCTACTCATCAATGTTAATTACTGGTTAAGCTGATGCTTAGTGTCTTTCAAAATGTTTTAATTCCAATTGTTGAAGTGGAAATAAAGAAAAAGGTAACATACAAATAAAGGACACATTGTAAATATGTTCAAAGTAAGCAATTCAGATACTGCATTAGAGTAATTTAAGTCCAGAGGATGTACTTATTTCAAGTTTCTGTTTATTTTTATTTTATTTTATTTTATTTTTGAGACAGAGTCTCACTCTGTTGCCGAGGCTGGAGCGCAGTGGCATGATCTTGGCTCACTGCAACCTCTGCCTCCTGGGCTCAAGTGATTCTCGTGCCTCACCCTCTCAAGTAGCTGGGATTACAGGTGCACGCCACCATGCCTGGGTAATTTTTGTATTTTTAGTACAGACAAGGTTTTGCCATGGTGGCCAGGCTGGTCTTGAACTCCTGGCCTCATCTGATCTGCCCACCTCAGCCTCCCAAAGTGCTGGGATTACAGGCGTGAGCGACAACGCCCGGGCCCAAGTTTCCTTTAGGAGTAAGGAAATACAGGTTCTGGCCTAATTCCTACCACTAGTCATGCAACTTAACTTCACAGCTTAGCCAGGGACTAGCTCAGTGGTTTATATCATTTTTTAAAAACGGTAAAACCCTTTTTTTTTTTTTTTTTTTAAACAAAATACCCCTTGCAAGGAAACAGATAAAAGAGAAACAGCAGGGAAAGCTCCACTGGAGGTGGAGCTCTAAAGAAAATAATTTGGAAAACTCTGGATTGCCAAAAACACAGAACACTTATTATATGTGTTTTTGTTTTTACTAAAAAACCCATAGTTTTTGACAAAAAAGATAATTACTCCACACTATATCTGGAATATGATCAAATTGAATAAATTTTTTGTAGTGAGATATATTAAAAAATAACTGGAATTGTACAATATAAAAATGCATATTATTGAAGGATATTTATTGGCTAGTGTTACATCAAACTGAAAAACTAAAAAGAACCTACATGTCCCCGTTAGGGGACTGGCTAAATTAATTATGGTAATCCATATAATAGAATAATATACGGCTATCAGGAATAACAATGTAGAAATATACTTACTGACAAAGTAAGACATTCATAATAGATCAGCATGACTCTGTTTTCAATTAAAAAATACTTTTCCTGCTTCCTTAAAGTACACACACACACACACACACACACACACAGAAAGAAACACACAAATAAATGTAGAGGGACATCACTATGTTAATAATGATTATTTCTAGCTGATGGATTTGCAGGTAATTAATGTTTTTAAGAAAATCAGGATTTTCTGCCAGGCGTGGTGGCTCACGCCTGTAATCCCAACACTTTGGAAGGCCAAGATGGGTGGATCAGGTGGTCAGGAGATCCTGGCTAACATGGTGAAACCCATCTCTACTGAAAATACAAAAAAATTAGCCGGGCATGATGGCTGGCACCTGTAGTCCCAGCTACTCTGGAGGCTGAGGCAGGAGAATGGCGTGAACCCGGGAGGCGGAGCTTGCAGTGAGCTGAGATCGTGCCACTGCACTCGAGTCTGGGCAACAGAGCAAGACTCTATCTCAAAACAAAAAAAAAAGAAGAAAATCAGGATTTTCTAATTTTCCTACACTTAACTTGTATCATATGTAGCATGCTGTAAAAGTTTTAAATTAATAAGGGCCACATTACCTAAAAAGTAATGTACTCTACAAGAAAGTAGAATAAGAATTGGAGGGAATTTTAAATAATATCTAGCCAATTTCCTCAAACTGATTTAAATCACTCCTCCTTCTTCTTCTTTTGTTTTTTTTTTTTTTTGAGACAGAGTCTCCCTCTGTTGCTTAGGCTGGAGTGCAGTGGCGCCATCTCAGCTTTCTGCAACCTCCCGCTCTGGGTTCAAGTGATTCTCATGCCTTAGCCTCCAGAGTAGTTGGGATTACCAGTACGCACCACCACGTGCAGCTAATTTTTTGTATTTTTAGCAGAGACGGGGTTTCACTATGTTGGCCAGGCTGGTCTTGAACACCTTGGCCTCCCAAGGTGCTGGGATTATAGGCTTGAGCCACCATGCCTGGCCTTAAATCACTTTTATTATAATTTCATATAAATGTATAGTACTATATGGTAACAATTCCAAATTAACATAAACTAATCTGGGAACTGAAATCAAGTTTAAGATTACCATCAAAATTACAACCCAAGATTTAAAAATTCATTAGTACACTGTAGTCCCCTGAGAATGTCGCCATAGTCTTGTAGGTTTCCTAATTCAAGAAACATTGACCTAGTACGAGTTCGTTTAGAGACCATCAAAATGAATCCCATCTTCCCTCCCATTGCCTCAATCACCCCAGATGTCCAGCCCTCTCCTTTGACCCATTATCCCTGGAACTCTGAATTTCCTAACTCTCTACACATCCCTTAATCTTGCCCAATAATCCCCTTCTGTCCTCCCTTCCTCTAAAATCCTTCCACTCTATGATTTCAACTCCATGACTGGCAAACTCCCCGATATCTCAGCCTTTTCAGAATATTCTCTCCACCTGTTGGCCTTAACTAAAATATGACTTACCTTGGACCCCTTCTTCTGCAGCCTTGTTAAATGAGGCTATTTATTCTCACTACCTTACATACTTTAGGGTCCTCCTTGTTCCCCAGTGCCACCTACAAACAACTACTCTACCTCCCTCCTCTTGCAAAAACCTCAGAGGCTCATATCAGTTTACCACCAGGGTTGCTGTCATCTCTTTTGGCTCACAATCTCCCTTGCCTTCTCAGCTACTGTCATGAATCTTCTTCACACCCACATGGGTCTTGGCAATCCACCTGACATCCGGACCTCTCAGTGCATTTGCCTCCCAATGGAGGCCTTTTCCCTCACTCTATTTCTGCCACGGTCACTTCCAAGGTTATATCTTGAAGCTTTCCAGTTTCACTGGAAACTGCACTGCTTCCAAAATCACACATACAAACAACAACAACACATTCTCTAACCACTACTTCAGGAATCCCCACAGTAATAATTCCTTGGCCTTAGTGAAAGGTCTCAAATGTCCATTGATACCCCTCTTCCCCCAACCAACAGTCGCTTCTACTCCATCAGCTTCTTCCTACCTTCACTTTTCTCCTTTTCCATCTCAGAGCCCATAGTTTATCATCACAATCATCTCTGGTAAATATCATCCATGCCCTGAGCTCCCTCACTTTGCATTGTACCCAGCCAGCAAAGACAGCCCCAGGTAATCACCTTCCTCCTCCATGCCTGCACCCATGCAAGTGAGTGATGGTGGAGAAAATCCATGTACACTGGGCAGATTAGTATCAAACTAACACCCATCATGAAAATGGCAGTCAACAATGACTGGCAATGCTATTACATTCCTCTAGTATGATCTCTCTCCCATTTGTTGGAATATCTGTTTCATACATTTTCCTTGATCATCTTAGAATACTCCACACTCTTCACTTGAATTACTTCTCTTTCCTTACTTCTCGCCCTTCAAGCTTTAGCCATCACTCTCTTCAGGAGGATTTCCTAGTCTCCCAACTTTCTGGGGTGAGTAAAGTGCCCTCTCTGTTTTCCACCATAGCATTTGTCTCATGGTATTGTCATTGTTGGTGTACAAGTCCTGATACACAAGTTCCTTCCCAGTAGAGAATGCCTTTCATTCCTGCTTCCACAGTGTCTAGCAGGATGCTTAGACATAAAAGATGTTCGTTCAATGTCAACCGAATGGATGAACAGCTGGTTGGAAGGAGAAAAGATAAGGCAGCAGGACAGCTGGCTTCTTTGGTAAAGAGTGATTACTATTAATTGAACAACAGAAGCATTAATTGCTTCTCTTTATCTTCCAAAATAACCTTCTCCATGAAGCAGAATCAGATACTTTTTTCTTTCTTTTTTGAAACAAGGTCTCCCTCTGTTGCCCAGGCTAGAGTGCAGTGGCAGAATCACAGTGGCACACTGCAGCCTTCACCTCTGGGCTCAAGTGATCCTCTTGCCTCAGCCTTCCGAGTAGCTGGGACTACATACAGGTGAGCGCCACCACACCTGGCTAATTTTTTTATTTTTATATTTGTAGACACTGGGTTTTGCCATGTTGCCCAGGTTGGTCTCGAACTCCTGGGCTCAAGCAATCCATCTGCCTCAACCTCCCAAAAGTCCTGGGATTACAAGCATTAGCTACCGCACTCAGCAGAATCACATACTTTTTAAAGAACAATATCCTCAAAAGTTTTAGATATCTTAAGGGAGTTCCCAAATCATCAGACACAAAATTACTTTTGTTACTAAAAATGAAAAACAGCTTGTATATGCCGCATATTGCCATCAAGAAAAAGGGGTGGTTTCACAAGTAACAAAAAAACAAACAAAACAAGACAAAAACAGGGTATCATGACTACAAAGGAGTTAAGAATAATTGTTACAGAGAGCGCTAAGAGGATACTAGTATATTTTGTATGTGAGCATTTGTATGCTGAAGTCAGTAATCAGTACCATTAGTATAAGCCATTCTGTCTAATATTCTGTGTACAGAATGTTTTCTGTAATAGAAATTTATTTGTACCATAAGACTAGTACTAGTTATTTACTCATTTATTTAAATCCATGTACGTACCTACATGGCAGAGTAAGATAAAATGTAGGAAACTGTTAAGTACTATGCCTAATATGAAAATCACACGCATCATAATAGTAAACTCATGGAATAACACGTAGCTGGGCACGGTGGCTCATACCTGTAATCCCAGCACTCTGGGAGGCTGAGATGGGCGGATTGCTTGAGTCCAGGAGTTCGAGATCAGCCTTGGCAACGTAGTGAAACCCCATCTCTATTAAAAATACGAAAAATTAGCCGGGCATGGTGGCGCATGCCTGTAATCCCAGCTGCTTGAGGGAAAATCACCTGAGCCAGGGAAGTCAAAACTGCAGTGTACCGGGATCGCACCACTGCACTCCAGCCTGGGCAACCAGAGCAAGACCCTGTCTCAAAAAAAAGAAATAACATGCGTTATATACTATATACTTACATAGTTGGATTAAAATTTTAAAATAGAAATGCTCTATGATAATTTTATTTTAAATAATTAAGTTTGAATTTTAAAAAGTGGGCCAATATGAAAACTCTGGAAAATAAAGAAATTAAAAACAAAATAAAAACATTAAGTGATTAAAATTTTACTATCCATATTTCTAACTTTTATTAGAATTTATTTACATATTTGTATAATTGGGATCATATCATATGACATTTATGTCCTGCTTTTTCAATTCAGATTATATTCTTATACCACTAAAACCTTTTTCATGGTTGTGTAAGTATTTCTCCCAATAAATGTGATCTTTTTTTTTTTTTGAGACGGAGTCTCGCTCTGTCACCTGGGCTGGAGTGCAGTGGCCGGATCTCAGCTCACTGCAAGCTCCGCCTCCCGGGTTTACGCCATTCTCCTGCCTCAGCCTCCTGAGTAGCTGGGACTACAGGCGCCCGCCACCTTGCCTGGCTAGTTTTTTTGTATTTTTTAGTAGAGACGGGGTTTCACCGTGTTAGCCAGGATGGTCTCGATCTCCTGACCTCGTGATCCGCCCGTCTTGGCCTCCCAAAGTGCTGGGATTACAGGCTTGAGCCACCGCGCCCAGCCTAATAAATGTGATCTTAATGTCGTATATAAAACCCCCCAATGAAGGGTGTCCAGTTGTGCGGGGCGGGCCTTCTGGGACTCATCTGGAGACAAGATGGGTGCTCAGGCTGCCTGGACACCTGACGTTGCCCAGTGAACATGTAACCTTGCTGATGCAGAGTTTAGTTTCTGAAAGCTTCGTATTTGTCAATGCACTTCAGTGGAAGCATGTAGCACAGAAAATGAACAGGAATTTGAAACCCACACAGAAATGAGCTAGGGCACTACATGAATTTCAGCATCTCGCATCTGGCAAGTCTTGACCTTTTTCTGTCACCAGCCATTTTGCCTTTCTGGCAGGAACTTTGTGGGCCAGGCAAAGTTGCATGAAGATATGATGCATACGTTCCTGCTCTGTGTGGCCACTTCCAAGCCCTTCTGTATGCTTGGCGAAGGAAAACAGAGACTTATAGCAAGTGGGGAGGGTCTCTTCCTACTAATCAGAGGCCCAATGGAAATGCTGCCATATTTTCCCCACATTTTTCAAAATAATTAATAACCCTGTAACAAATATCATTGACACAGTTCAATTATTCCTTTAATGAGATTTCTAAAAGTAAAGTAACAATCTAAAATATAAAATTATTAAGATACTGACTTAATGATTTAGAGACTGACTTAGATATTTAAATGAATCCTAGATTTTATACTCAATTATGGTAGAAGATCTGAATATTTTCAAATCATGAAATAAAAAATAGTTTAAATATATTTTTCTAAAATTTTGTTTACTATTATAGTTTTTCCTAGATTAATAACAAGCATTTTCTAATTCATGCTAAACCAGATTGGTCATCTGGTTAAAGTGTTGAAGTATCTACATTTTAATCGAAGTATTAAAAGATGTTTTACCAATGGTTGTTAAATCATCACAATAATTGAAAAAAAGAAAGCATTACCCCATTTTTACTGCCAATGAAGAAAACAGATTTTTCTCCAATTTCAGCTCCATCACCTTCACTTCCGTTAGTTCCTCTTTTTTCCACTTCAGCTTTTGCAATTTCCCAGAGAGTTTCACTACATGAGAGGCAGAAAAAACAAAATTGAGGGAAAAAGAATTCTTTCAAATATTTATTTCAAGCTCAGAGAAATTTTATTTCAGTATAATTTATGAAACAAATGAACATTATTTTCTGAGGAACAATAATCTGGTAAAACATCTGAGGATTAGTCATTCTATGATTTTGTTTTTCTTTTGTTGCTTTGAACTAGTTCTTTGAAAAATGCTGAAATTGATAAGCAGAGCCTTTATCGCCAGGATTTGAGGCTGTCTTATTTGGGGCTTCCCCTAAGGTTCATAGCTGTGTGTGTTAGCTTCTCAGACACACATGGAAGTACAATGACTTTTCGGAACGTACAACTTGAAAACCACAAACATTTAAGTCACCTAGGCTGATGGGAAAAGTATAAAACCAGTGTATCAAATAATCTTTCCTCCCTGAAACATTTCTTTTTTGTTTTTTAAATTATGTTTTGGGGTAAAAAATATATATATTTTTTTAATATAAAAGTATATGGGAGGCTGAGGCAGGAGGATCACTTGAGATCAGCCCAGGCAATATAGGGAGACTCCATCTCTACAAATAATAATAATAATAAATTAGCATGGGGGACGGATAGCATTAGGAGAAATACCTAATGTAAATGATGAATTAATGGGTGCAGCAAACCAACATGGCACATGTATACATATGTAACAAACCTGCACATTGTGCACATGTACCGTAGAACTTAAAGTATAAAAAAAGAAAAGAAAAGAAAACAAACAAAAAAAATTGACTGAGGCTGGGAGCGGTGGTTCACACCTGTAATCCCAGCACTTTAGGAGGCCACGGTGGTTGGATCACTTGAGGTCAGGAGTTCAAGACCAGCCTGGCCAACATGGTAAAACCCCATCTCTACTAAAAATACAAAAAAAAAAAATTGGCCAGGTATGGTGGTGGGTGTCTGTAATTCCAGCTACTCAGGAGGCTGAGGCATGAGAATCACTTGAACCCGGGAGGTGGATGTTGTAGTGAGCCAAGATCGTGCCACTGCACTCCAGCCTGGGCAACAGAGCAAGACTCTGTCTCAAAAAAAAAAAAAAGAAAAGAAATTAGCTGGGTGTGGTGACATGCACTCATGGTCCCAGCTACTAGGGACGCTGAGGCAGGAGGACTGCCTGAGACCCAGAGGTCGAGGCTGCAGCAAGCATGATCACATCACTGCACTCCAGCCTGGGTGACACAGCAAGACTTCGTCTCAAAAAAAAAAAAAAAAGTATAAAGGAAAAAAGAAAACCCTAAAACCACAAACATTTTGAAAACCATCCTTTCATTCATTTCTTTACACAGATATATAACTTTACACAATAAAATCATATATATATGAATTAAAGCCTAAGTGAAAATGGAATATTAAACTAAAAACTAACCATGGGCAAGACCTGATGGGTCCTAGCCTGATTCTGCCACTTCCTATGTATGTGAACTTGGGAAAATTACCTAACCTCTTTAAGTCCTTCATTCCTTTATTAATTAAACAACTATTTATTGAGAACCTAATATATGCAATCCTCTGTACTATTCCCCAGGATCAATGGTTTCTCTATCGCTAAAATGCCAATAAAAAAGAATATCAGTTTTATAGGATTATCATAATTGTTAAAATAGGTATTTAGTTTAGGGCATGGCCTATACAATTACAAAAATTATTGAGGGCTTGTAATTACTACTATTCAAGAACCAGGAATAAAGAAAAAGGGTCAAAACAGGAGTCCTTAAATGTTTGCACTAAAATTCATGCATTTATTTCACAGGTGAGCCTTCAGAACTCAGTTTGGGCCTGTTTGCTCTTCATTTACACAACATTCTTTCAAAACGTGAGGATCTGCTTTCCAAATACCCAGCAGAGAGGAGAGACCGAGGCGCTGCAGTCAGCCATGTCACCTGGGGAAATCCTAAGTATAACCATAGCTTTATAACTGTAACCAATTATCCCGTGATGGAAAGCTGACAATTTTCCACACTATCCCAAGGAGAGAAAAAGATTTATCCTGCTCTGTGATGCACTCCCTGACCCCTCTCCCCGACGTGCTTATAAATTGCTAAGAGAAGGTTTAGGAATATCTTGAGGATGGGTAATTAAAATGAATATCATAGAACTGAAGAGCTAGAATATAATTTACAAACACTCTCCCATTTCCCCTCTTCAATGTGATGTTACACTTTCCACAATGCCTTCCAAGTTTCCCCTTGCTTATTACTGCGAATCCCCGCAACAGGAGGGGAGGCCCCTGGGGAGAGGAGGCTTTGCGGTCTAGCTCATCGCCGAAAGCCCTGCTCCGGAAGCAGTCTCTGGCCTGCAAGAAACTTTTATTCAATCATTCAATGAGTGGAGTTGCTAATCTTTCCAAATCTGTTACTTTTCTACCTAGGGAACCTTCTTTCCTGTTTGCGGCAGAATTTTTATGCTCAAGGCTGGTTCCTAGGTCCCCGACCATGCAGACCCGGGAGGCCACCCCCTCAGTTTTCCAACAGCTGGTCCCGCCTGGGCTTCCTCTCGCCAGGAATACTCTCAGCAGCCTTTGCCTCGCAAGCCGAGTTCAGGGAATACCTGGACATCGTGGCCAGGCTGCCGCAAACGTCACGGGCTCGGAGTAGGGCCCAGCCAGGAATCGGGCGGCGAGCTCCGCAAGGAGTCTGTGAGTGAGGCCTTCTGAGTTGCCATGGGAGCTACGTAGCGGCCGCGGTTGCGTTGGGGGACAGGGGCATCATGGGAAATGTAGTTCTCAGGAGTCTTGTTCCGTCTCATTCTCAGCCTCAAGCCTTAGGATTGCTTTTAGATCCCAAGTTAGTAACTCCTTGTTACCTCCTAGATCGAGATGATAAAGGGTTACAAACCTGGGATCTAAAAGCAATTATTTCTGGGCTGGAAGTATTCTTTTATTTTAAAATTTTTTTACTGAGTATCAACTATATGCCAGGGGTTTTGGCTCTCTCTCATCTTTCACTTTTTCTTCCCAATCGCCATGATTTAGGAATAGAGGAGTAACAATCTCTTGAGCTGTTTTCTAGTAATTTACTAGAAGCAAGGAACATTCGGACTTTAAAATTTAAAATAAGGCATGTAATTTTAATATTTTCCAACTTTCTAGATGCTTAGTTGTTTCAAGTTTTATTCAATAGCACATTGTGTATTTATTAAAAATTAATGAAGCAAGTGCATCTCCTACATACTTCGTTTACTTTATGAATGTAGATTATTTTCTTTTGGAACTTTGTGGTCTCTTTATAGATCTCCAGGAGTGTCCAAATAAATAACGAACACTGAAATAAGTAACCATCACTGAATATGCAAGGCTGTATGCTACACAGAATAAGGAATAAAGAGATGAGTAAGAAAAGATCGCTATCTTTAAGAAAGACATACTCTGCTAATTATAAGCACCCAAGGAGGTGAGTGATCTAAGCTATTGTATAGAGGTACAAAAATTGCATGAGGGCAAGTGACTAATTATGCCTGAAGGAGATGGTGAAACATTTATGGCACTGATAGTATTTGGTCTGTGTTGAATGCTGAGTAGACCTAGGCTTTCTAGCCTAAGACGCCCTGAATATTTGAAGGGGATACCCTCCCTCCAATCCTCTGCTATTTGGCTTGATTTCTATGGTGTGGTGTTCAAGGATATGGGCTTTGGAGTGAGATGGACCTAGGTTCAAGTCTCCACTCGGCCACGCTGGCTAAGTTGCCACATTGCCACGTCGGGTAAATCACTGGATTTCTGATCCTGTAAAGTGGGAAAGATTGTGAATCTTAAATGAGATAAATATAGGTAAAACATAACTTACGTGTGTGTCTGACACATTATAACTGCTTAATGCTTGTTATTATTGTGCTGGTCAGTAATATTATTTATTATGATAAGCTGCTGGTCAGTAACTTTGAACAAAGAAACACAAGGAACACATTCCTGGAAACCAGGCTGATGGTTGATAAAAGGGTGTTTATTTCAGATAAAGTCATTAGGAACAAAATCCTCCCAACATCTAGGTATATTTTGGAGATATAAAGAACACTAAGTTGCACATAGGAAGGGAATTAATGGGAGTAGAGCTCACCGAAGAAAGGATGATTTTTTTTAAAGGAGGCTTATACATCTGTCATTGAATCAGCAGCTATAGCCTGGTGCTCTAAGTTTGCTAAGCTCACAAACTGATATGGGACAGATTGTAATGAATTGTAATGATTTGGGTTCTAGAACTTCAGAATACTTTTGCATGCTAGTTAGGAAACCCTGTTGATACTGATAGCAATAACGACAGCTAACATTTTTGCCAAGTGCTTGCTATGTACTGGGCACAGTACTCAGTACTAGCACTTCAAAAGTACACTTGTTTGAATAACTGGGAGAGGTGTTTGAAGGAGGGAGCTTGGTAACAAGGAAAGTACAGGTGATCTGGCTGGGCCCTGATCAGCAGCACTGATTCAGGGTTGATTCAGTTGGTCTGACTGAGCAGGTGAGTTCCCCTTTCTCCCCTCATTCCTCTTGAGGCCTTCATACTTGGGCAAAGAAAGTGACCTTCCTGGGTAGATGAAGATTGTTCTGAAGGTAAGAATGGAAGGAGAAGACAATCTTTCTGGATGGAATGAGCAACAGTGCAGACGGGTAAAGGCGTGTGCAGGATGTATCTGGGAAACTGAATAGTTTGGAGTGAGATCATATAAAGTGCCTGGTGGAGCTACAGTGGAAGAGCAAACTGGGCAGGTAGATGGGGCTACTGTGAAGGATACTATAGTCTAAACTTTACTGTGTTGGTTATGAGAAACCAAATAGGGTTTAAAAATAGGAGTGTGCCATGATTAGACATGAGTTTCATGAGATAATTTTTTGCAGCTGCGTGAAAGATGTTTTGGCATCTAAAGACCATGTGGAAGCTATTAACAAAAGCTAGGAAAGTGACAGGCAGAGTTTGAAATTTTTCCTTTTGTTTTCAAAGTTATGTAAGCTAATTGTAGGGGAAAAAAGGTATGCACAGAAAATTAAGAGGATAAAATAAGCATAAGCCAGAAGTAATCATTGTTAGGTATTTTGGAAATACATTTGATATGTTTCATTCTAATCTTTTTCCTTACAAAGTTGAGATTAATTGTAAAGTTAATTGACATCCTGATTTTAACATGTATTTCCCCATATCAAATTTTTAAAATGCACCATATCAAATTTTAAAAATGCATCATAAACATAACTTTGATGGTTGCAGAATATTTCACTACATAGATTTTTCATAATTTACTCAAGCATTCTCCTAATGATGAGTACGTTTGGGGTGGTTCAGAGTAAACACCTAACATGAACTGGGTTACTCACAGTCCTTCCCTGAAATTTTTCAAACTAGAATTGGGAAAAGCAAGTCACTCCACCTCTAGAGGAAATTAGCATATTTTGTGCTAAATGAATTATTTTGTAGTTAGTGAGCACACAGCAGCAGACACACATCAATATGAAGAGAAAGTGCTGGCATATGTCTCATGGTTCTAGTTGTCCCTAAGGCTTACCTGTGTCCTCACCTTTCTTATGGCTTGGTTGTTCAGCTTACTCTTTGATTATATGAGACATCCTAATATCCTTGTAATACAACTTCTCATTTTTGTCTAAGCTGGTTCAAGTTGAATTTTGGAATTTACAGCAAAAAGAGTTCTATCTAATACAATTACTAGGCAGTAGAGAGTAAGACGTTGGTAAGAGGGAGAAAAGTCAATGTTTCTTTCTTGATTGATGAACTGGTGATCCTCTTAACCAATTTTGAGGGGCACAGAGCAGGAGAAGCAGGTTTAGAGGACATGGTGAGTTTGAGATATCACCCAGCAGACAGTTGGACCATTTGGGGTCTGCTGGACTTGGCAGTTAAGTGGTCAGTGACAACCTCATATGAAGAAGTTTCGGTAGAATAGTCAGAACATGAAAGCAGTGTTGATGATACCCTATCCCTGAGGGGAACATCTTATAATCTGTACATGATCCAAAACCTAAGAACTCTCCACAAGCTTTTCTAAGGTTATACTTTCTGTTAACTTTTCTCTCATAAAAGGCAACTCTTATTGGAGTTTGATAGCATTTTCCAGAAACTCAAGAAGTTAATAACATCTAAGCCATTTCCTCTGGTATTACCCAATATTCAGTTCCTAGGAACTCCTGGGAATTCATTAGAGCCACATAATGAGAGAGGGAATTAGCCTTCTCTTGCCACTGCCACTGTTAAAGAAGAGTAATTCGATTTTCATAAAACCACAATATAACCTAGCAGCATGTTCAGAAAGAGATGCCCTTCCCCTCCCACCCCCACTCTGTTTATTAGAAAATGATGTTGGCAGGCCGGGCACAGTGGTTCATGCCTGTAATCCCAGCACTTTGGGAGGCCAAGGTGGGCAGATCATCTGAAGTCAGGAGACCGGCCTGACCAACATGGTGAAACCCTGTCTCTACTAAAAATACAAAAAATTAGCAGGGCAAGGTGGCGGGAGCCTGTAGTCCCAGCTACTTGGGAGGCTGAGGCAGGAGAATGGCGTGAATCCGGGAGGTGGAGCTTACAGTGAGCCGAGATGACGTCACTGCACTCCAGCCTAGGCGACAGAGAAAGATTTTGTCTCAAAAAAAAAAAAGAAAAAAAAAAATTAGCTGGGTGTGGTGGCAGGCGCCTGTAATCTCAGATAACTCCTGTGCTTTGCCAACATCATTTTCTTTTTTTTTTTTTTTTACCAGATCCTGACCTCATGATCCACCTGCCTCGGCCTCCCAAAGTGCTGGTATTACAGGTGTGAGCCACCATGCCCGGCCATCCCTTTCTTCTTTTAGGGAAAAGAGATTGGGGGGAAATGTGAGAGGAGATGTCATTTCTGCATAAATCAGCTGGGCAGCAGGGAAACTGCTCTGTCCACTTCTTCCTGCTTGTCACTTCTCTTCCTCAATTTTCAAATTACTGGAGCCTCCCCTCCCTAGAAATCAGCTGCTCGGGGTAGGGGAGTGGGTGGGGGAAATATGTTCTTGGCATCCCACCAACAGGTAAAGCCTTCTTCTAGAGAAATATGGTTA
Organism: Piliocolobus tephrosceles; assembly: GCF_002776525.5. Taxonomy (NCBI): domain Eukaryota; kingdom Metazoa; phylum Chordata; class Mammalia; order Primates; family Cercopithecidae; genus Piliocolobus; species Piliocolobus tephrosceles. Next base: position 43,940,052 of record NC_045448.1, on the reverse strand, counting down.
TCCATGGTGGTTACTTCTTCAGGATCATGCTTCAGGTACAATTAAGGGTTACATGTATTGTTCTAGGAACTTGACCACCGTGTATTTTTTTTTTAATTGGCAGGTAGATGTAAGCACATGTATTTCTTTTAATGAAAAAAAAATCCAAACAGCAAACTATTAAACACATTTTTGAAATGAAGGGTCTTTATAAGTTGTGACTAACTTCTCTTGTAAATTGAGAGTTAAATTCATTTATAAGGTATGATAGTATTTGATTTTAAGGGCACACACACACACACACACACACACAATCCAGAACATTTAAAACAAATTTTTGGAACACAATCCATTCAACTCACCTATATGAAATATGAAATTATGGGAGAACCAATATTTCTATCTACCTGTTTACATATTGTATGTCAATATGCACACATATGGATTAAAATTACAATTCGCCAAAACAGCTTTCTTTTATATGGATAAAACAGAGCAACACTGAAGACGCAAGAGAAGGAGGTAATAACTACCATTTTCACTAGTACTACACCTCAGCTTTGACAATGAAAACATTAGGTATTTCTTGAAGATTATTCAAAAGGTAATGCTCAAAATGGGTTTTGTAAATCATTTATTATGATTGAAAGGGAAGAAAATGATAGGAGACAAATATTACAATTAAACGTGTAACATTATTCTCTTGTAACCAATCATAATGACATACTTTGAATTTTTAAATGGCTATATAATTTCCCAGAAAATAAAATTTTCACATCATCAGTTACAGAAAATTGATTTCCTTCCATCAAAATATTTTATCTCTGCTCTATCAAAAATAAATGCCTAGTCTAAAGTACTACACAGTTTAAGCTAAGCCTTCACTACTTGTTTAAATTAGAAGATTGTGGGGAGGGGCTTACCAAATGATGAATAAACTACTGCATGAGAATAAAGCCCTCACCCATAAGTAACAGTTCTGTCAAGCCTCTGGCTCACCAACTAATTATGAGATGGCTGTCTGGGAACTTAGAAACTCTACTGTATCCCAGCCAAAAGGTTTCTGAGAGTCATCATAAATTGGTTACCAGTTTATTCTCAAAAACAAATGTGCTTATTCAATGGGCGACTGTGGCTCAAAAGATGTAGGGGAAACAGTCAATGGAAATATATTTTGATGGGGTTTAAAAAATATTCTTTTTTGTCATTATCAACAAAGAACAATATTTTTTGAGCAATGTACTTCTTAGCTCTGTCCTTTCTAAGGATGCTAATACAGTATGGAACATTTTTTAAAGACTTAATGTGAGAACAGTACATTGCCACAGGGAGAAAGCAGCAAAGAAGAAAATATGAAGTCTCGGCCAACAAATTAATTCAGCAGCTAACATTTCTCAAATTGGTTTAAAAAAATGACAAAGTGATAAATATATGTCCAAAAAATAAATACAAATATTCTATACATAAATAAAATTAGGTATACTCATGATTACCATTACAATTGAACATTTTAATAATATCATTTTCATGTCTTATCACAGTTTCATTTTTATCACGAATATGAACTACATTGTTGTGACACATACTGGAATGCACTGACCACTTACATAACCTAATAAAGTAATGCACTTCAGTACTCTATCAACTAAAATTTAACCTCCTTTGACAGAAGAATTATTTTCTCTTTTCTTTTAAAAAATATTTTTGAGGCTGGGCACGGTGGCTCATGCCTGTAATCCCAGCACTTTGGGAGGCTGAGGTGGGAGGATTGGTTGAACCCAGGAGTTTGAGACCCAGCCCGGACAACATAGGGAGATCCTGTCTCTACTAAAAATACAAAAATTAGCTGGGCATGGTGGTGCATGCTTCTAGTCCCAACTATTCAAGAGGCTGAAGTGGGATTGCTTGATCCCAGAAGGTCGAGGCTGCAGTGAGCTATGATGGCCCCACTGCACTCCAGCCTGGGCAACCAGAGACCCTGCCTCAAAAAAATAAAATAAAATATTTCTGGAACCAGGTGTGGAGGCTCACACTTGTAATCCCAGCACTTTGGGAGGCTGAGGAGAGAGGATTGCTTGAGGCCAGAAGTTCAAAACCAGTCTGGGCAACATAGCAAGACCCTATCTGTATATACATATGTATGTATGTGTAGGGAATCTATTTTCAAACTATAATTAGAAGGTAATGTGTGAGGGGGAAAGCTTTAAGGATTGTCTTTGTTTTTAAAGATACTATTAACAAAGCAAGGTCAAGATGACCCAGCATCAAATACAGTGAAATGTGGGCAATATTCTTGTGAACCTGGGCAGCACGAACAGTCAAGGAATGTCAGGAATCACCATCTTGTTTTAAATTTTACACTCCAGTGATCTGAAAAGGTGACAGGGTACACTTTCTAATACCACACAGGAGGCTCAGGTTACCTAACGTTACCCTGCTTTCTCACATAATGATTCAAAGAGCTGGAAGATGTATTGCACCTGCTCTGAAAATGGACTCCTCACACCACTCTGCAGCTGTTTCTTATTCTGCATATTCTACTCCTTTCCAAACACTATATCATTAATTAAAAGCACATTTAATTATAGTACTTACTATTTTGGCAGTGAACATTTCCAAATAATCAACTGGTTTACCAAATGAGAGTTTGGAATCTCCCTTTCTAAAGATTGCCAGAATATTAAAAAGGGGAAGAAAAGAAAAGCCACATTGCACAATGTGTCTGATGACAAGGGAGAAGGGAGATGGAAAAAATGATGAATTCTTACTCATTTACTCTATGAGAAAATTAGTGTGTTGGCAAATTTTGTGTTTATGTTTTGCTGTTAATATTTATTTGAATATTTAAGAATCAAATAAAAGAGACTAACCCCCTTCATTGTTAAAGTTTGGCATACCGGTGTGTGGCTGCCATGCTGCCAGGTGTAAAGGAACTTGTAGGGAGCTGATACAGCCACAGCATGGAGGACAAGGAGTGAATGATCAGGCTCCCTGGCTTTCAGAGTAAGGTGGGGCCTTTGGTCGGTCTGCTGCTTGACAGAAGAGGCTGGCTTCCCATCATTCTGGCTTGGGGTCCCCGGGTCTGGGCTGAGAGCAGTGCTGGAGCAGAGAGGTGGTGAAATGCTGCCTTTTGCTGATGGAAGTTGTTTATGTAACTGGCAATCAAAAGAGTAATTTCAAGAATCTAAAACAAAACAGAATTGTTATGCTCCTGAGAAGTTCTCATCACTTCCAGAAGAGCACAGTGTTGGCCACAGGTGAGCTCCATTTGCAAGTGCCCAGGCTACCAGAATTCCCTTCTCTCAAGATCAAACAACAAAGTGCTTTTATGTCCAGCACCATCAAGGCAGCCACACATTTTTTCATCACTTAAACCAGCAGAAAGAGTGAATCTCAAAAACAATCAAATTGAGTGGCAATCTTAGGAAATGTGACAGTCAGTAGTATAGCTCTATCAAATTATCATAAAGCCACGTTCGTGAATATATGAATTAAGAAAGTTAGTGTCATATGAACTCTCTATTTTCACTAAAGACTGAGTTCCCTGATCTGCACTTACTGGTTAGCTGCTTTCACTTAAGTATAGACTTAATTAAGAAAGAAATCTATTTTTTTAAAAAAGCTTCAGATTCTGAAGAAGTAATTTCTTTTATCTGATAACATTAAGACAGTTAAAGTTTTAGGAAAATCACTTTCAATTAGAATTGCATATTAGAATGTAATCCATTTATTTATTGCTTTTACTTAGAGATGTTAAAACTACATAGTTTGTTAAAAGTCATAAAGGAGCAAGTATGTTTTAATTATAAAACCCCAGTCTTTCCTCTAATGAGTCCATAAAGCAAATAACCACAAGTGAATAAGATAATGTGCATAAAGTACCAGACAGCAATAACTTAATGCCACAACCATTTATTTGGAATCTTCTATATACCTGGCACTGGGCTAAGTACTCTAGAAGCTTCCTTCGTTTAATTTTTAAGCCAAAAGAAGGAGGGAGTATGTTACTATATTTTTAGACAAAGAAACCAGGGCTTGGAAAGATGATGTAAGTTGGACCCATGTTTGTTTGACTATAAATAACGTCTGTTTTCCCATCTGGAACGTAGTCTTTGCTGAATAAATGTTTTAGTATGAAAACAACGAGCATTGCTTTTTGGCCTTTTGGCTAAGATTAAGTGAAAACAACTAGCACAAAAAAGTTGGCAGAAAGGCTCCTACTCACCTTGGGTTTTGCCATGGCAAAAAGTAATTTCTCTGTTGGTGTGTCCTTTGAATGTGTATTGTTAATGACTACCATCAAATCATCTTGATAGCCTCCAAAGGTCATTAGACTCTTATACACATAGCTGACTATTAACCTCTTTAAAAAGAAAAAGTAAATATGTTATATGCTCTTACTTCCAAAGAGAGATGAAAAATAATAATATAGCTCTATTAAAATGCAGATATTAATCAATTATGGTATAATACAAAATTATTTCTAAAATAAAATCTATTATGATCCAAAATAGATAGTAGTGGTACTAATTTCATTTAGGCATCATCTACCTTTACAATGTTGAGTCCGAAACAAGTCACTGAAGAAAAACGAGAAAATGTAAGAAAAAAATAAAAAGCATCTATACTCCAGCATCTAGTGGAAAGCCACTGTTAATATTTTTTGTATGCCCTTTCATATATCTCTTATATATATGTTAGGTTAAGCCATATTACTGATACTTTTCATGGTCAAAATGGTCAAATATTGGTAAATCTACCCTGATAGATGGATTTTGAAATCTATAAACAGAAACAGTATCGTATATTAACCCTTTGTCACATATGCAGCAAATATTTTTTTCTAATGTGTTTCCAAAACAATGTAAAAATGTAAATTAGGCTGGGCCTGATGGCTCACACCTGAGGCTGAGGTGGGAGGCTCACTTGAGCCCAGCCTGGGCAACATAGGGAGACCCTGTTTCTATGAAAAAAAAAAAAAAAAAATTAGCCGGGCATGGTGGTGCATGCCTGTGGTCCCAGCTACTTGCGAGGCTGAGGCAGTAGGACTGCTTGAGCCCAGGAGGTCAAGGTTGCAGGAAGTGGTGATCACACCACTGCACTTCAGTCTGGGCGACAGAATGAGACCCTGCCTCAAAAAAAAAATCAATAAATCAATAAAATAAAATAAAATGTAACTAATATACAGCCTGAAAGGACTCTGTATATCTAATGATTACCTTGTAAGACTGAGCAGACCATTCCAGGACTGAATGCCTCAGACCTGCAACCTACCTGTGTGTGCTTCCTGGCCTGTCTGGCTACCTCCTGGGAGCTAGGGAGCTAGTTTCCTGAGCTAAGGTAACTCAATACCGGTGTATAGGTTTTTTTTTTTTTTTTTACTTTAAGTCACTGATTTTATAATACCTTCAAGTTATCCATTCAAGAACTAAAAGGCACTCAGAAAATATAACCCTTTGAAAAAAAATGTGTATGTGTTTGTTTTTTAAGCAATTATAAGGGGAAACAGTAACTATAACACAAAAGGATAGTTTGGTTTCCAGAAAATTTTCAGTGATCTCTGATTATAGCCACATGATTAGACTTGCCTGGTGAATGTAGTAATTCCTGCCCACCAGATTAAACAAAAAAGAGAATAAAATTGTATTAAATAATTAGACACATGAAATATTAAAAAAATGTAAATTTCAGGTAAATAAATGAACATATATAGAAATCATAGTTTGACTTTAAACTATGTGGAAAGTGCTAAGACGCTATATATATGACATTATAGAAAATTATAGAAATTGTTAAAGAAGCCTTAGTGAAAGTGAACTTAAACTTTGGTTATTAAAGTTCCCACTTTAATGATTTCTTACAGATTTTTATTTTACACAGGAAACAATCTTCTTAACACTTTTAAAAATATAATCATTTAACGAATATAACCATGATTACAATATAGTCACGGTATCAAGATTTTTCTCATACACTGTCTTATCTTGTTTTAAAAGGTTAAATTATAATCATAGCTGTATTTGTAAAATGACTGTTCATGACATAGTATTAGGAAGAATGTTTTCTGTGTAAGAGAAAAATCAGATGAAGATATCATTACCTTCTGTTTATGGTACACTGAGCAATGGAAACAGTTGACTCAATGCAAAACTTGAGCATTTAAACTTACCATGGAATTGTATTCTAAGAGGCTTAAACCATCCTCATTTACAGCCAGCCACATGAAAGGACTTCCAAGTGATGATGGAGTTATGGGCTATGAAGAGGTGAAAATACACTATATTATAAATGCTAAGCAAAATTACAGAAATTTTTTCAGTCTAAATGGCATGTAACATTTGCCATTAAACAACAAAAACTTATTAAAAATCTCTCCTAGGAAAGAGGCAGGGTGGTATACTGGAGCAAAAAGTGAATGTGGTATTAGGAGACCTAGCTTTGAGACCCAAACGGGCCATTTATTAATGTGTGCCTTTGCACAAACTACTGAATCTCTTTGAGGCTCAATTTCCTCATCTTTAGCATAGGAACAATAATGTTCACATTTTAATTTTCTTCTGCGTTAAGACATTAATAGTCAACAAGGCTTTTAGGGTGTCTATGATGACCAACATCCTAATGAAGCAAAATATACTGCTGTGCTTGATAAATTGTGTAGTGCTATTACAAGGTAAAGGATTATTATTATAATTGCACACCTTTCCTGAAAGTTCATTAAATCTGATATTCAATGTGTAATAAAAACACAATAAAAAGAAAATATGAAACTGTGTGATAAATAGTAATGAGAAATATGAAAATTTCCACCAAATTTTTTATTGTAAAAGCTATGAAATTGGCTGGGTGTGGTGGCGCATGCCTGTAATCTTAGCACCTTGGGAAGCCGAGGTGAGTGAATCATTTGAAGCCAGGAGTTCGAGACCAGCCTGTGCAACATGATGAAACCCCATCTCTGCCAAAGACATAAAAATCAGCTGGGCATGGTGGTGCACGCCTGTAATCCCAGCTACTTGGGAGGCTGAGACAGGAGAACAGCTTGAACCAGGGAGGCGCAGGTTGCAGTGAGCTGAGATAGTGCCACTGCACTCCAGCCTGTGTGACAGAGTGAGACTCCATCTAAAAAAAAAAAAAAAAAGGTAAAAGCTACTCCTGGTTCTCATAGAAAAAAAAAAAGCTATGAAATTATATTAATAAAAAGAACCTCCTACGACTGAAACCCATGAATAATTTTGAGCAATTAATGATGCTTGTTTGGTTCCATTAACAAATGAAATCCTAAAAAAAACTTAACTATTTCTCTTAAATTTTACAAAATAATGTCAAGACTATAGATGTAAAACTGGGATGAATGTTGGGTTATTTTATGTAATAAAACTTGTTAGCATCTCATATATACAAAACCCTCAGAAACTGTCTACTGAGGGTTGATTTGCAAAGGATAGGGAAGAATTCAATTCAAAAGGATGCCCTTCAACTCTAGTGTCCACTGACAGGTGAATGGAGAAACAAAATGTGGTATATCTATACATACAGTGGAATGTTATTCTGCCTCAAAAGGGAAGGAAATTTTGACACATGCTACAACATGGATGAACCTTGAAGACATTATACTAAGTGAAATAAGCCAATAACAAAAGCACAAATATTATATGATTTCTCTTACATGAAGTTCCTAAAGTAGTCAAATGCATAGAGATAGAAAGTAGAGTGGAGGTTGCCAGGGGCTGGGAGGAGGAGGGAGGACTGGAGAGTTAGCATTTAATGGGTACAGTTTCAGTTTGGGAAAATAAAAAGGTTCTGAGATGAATGGTGGTGACAGCAACACAACAATGAGAATGTACTTAATGCCACAGAACTATACACTTAAAAATGGTTACAATGGGCCAGATGCGGTGGCTTACTCCTGTAATCCCAGCACTTTGGGAGGCTGAGGCGGGTGGATCACTTGAGATCAGGAGTTCGAGACTAGTCTGGCCAAAATGGTGAAACCCTGTTTCTACCAAAAATATAAAAATTAGCTAAGTGTGGTGGTGTGCACCTGTAATCCCAGCTACTTGGGAGGCCGAGGCACGAGAATCACTTGAACCTGGGAGGCAGAGGTTGCAGTTAGCCAAGATCATGCCACTGCACTCCAGTCTGGGTGACAGAGTGAGATTCCGTCTCAAAAAAAAAAAAAAAAAAAATTAAAGGGTAAATTTCATTATGTGTATTTTACCACACACACAGAAAACAGGATGCCATGAAGCAACAAAGGAAGTGTCGCTTGTTATAAAGAAAGAAAAGTGAGCAAAAAAGATGCCTGTCATGTAATTTGAAAAGCAACATTATTATTTAATAATATTTTGTGCCAGCAAGCACATATTATCAGAACAGAAAAGGGTATTTAATATTATTTCCAATGCTGAAGTTAGAATTAAAATCCATGCTGCTCTACAGTTCAAATCTATTCCTTGTAATTTAAAAAAATACATATTCAACTCCCTGTAAGAACATTAATTTTATAGATGTTTAAGAATACTAACTTTATTGTCTTTTTCTTAATTAATATACAGCTTTCAGTTCCACTAGAAAAAAATTAATTCTCACCTATCAATAATATAGTCACTCATAGAATCAGAGTTAGAAGATACCTTAGATTTTACTTTTCTAGTCTAAGTATTTCATTAACAGATGAGGAAAAGTGAGGTCCAGAGAGGTAACCTGACTTGCCCAAAGTTGCACAGCTATTCAGCAAATATTTATTAAGTGATAATTATTAATTATGTGCAAAGCACTACGGTAAGTACCAGAGGAAGATTATAGGATCAGTGAGTTTATACTTTCAAGGAGCATACAATTTAATAGTGAGGATAAAACAAACACACAGAAAAATATAACACAAGGCAAGATGTTATCTTAAGAGCCTGAGAAAGTACAGAGAGACATGGTTCAACAGAAAGAAAAAGAATCAAAAGGCACAAATTTTCCCTTGGGGAAAGGGCTGGCCATCCCCGGGCAGGGCGAGTCTCCTTCCTCAGTGTTCCTGCAGCATTCTGTTCATGTGACTCATCATGATATTTGCCATACAGTGGTTTGTTTACAGGCTTGTTGCACTACAGACTACACAAAGTAAAATAGTCCTGGAAGTTCATGTACAATCCATCTGAAACAATAGGTTATGTATCCCTAGAGCTTAGATCAATGTTTAGCAAACAGAACTATTTAGTAAATACTAAATAAATGAACAAATGAGTGACAGAGTAAACGTGCGCATAGATGAATGAATGAACAGAAGAATGCAGAGTTGAGCTGTGGTTTAGGACTCATGATTAGCTAATGAGTCCAAGAAATGATTTAGGGTGGGAAAAGTTGGGCAGACAGGAAAAGATAGAGAAGCTTTTGTGCCCTTTCCCTTGTGTCTCTTCATTGTTTTCTTTACATTATTGGATATTTCTTCATTTTTTACAAAAGCCAAATATACTAAGTCTGGGGTAAATCTGGTCGACTATGTACACAAAGGTTTTCATTACGCATCTCTCTCCCATTCTTTCTTACTTTTGCAAGAAACAACTTGGCACCAAAGAACGGCCACTTCCTGGCTACTGTCAAATAAATGCGCACACAGTCAGCAGCACTGTGTCCCCGGAGGGCCATCCATCTGGTTGAGAGTCGCTGGCAAAGCTGCCTAAAAAAAAGAAAAGAACAAAAACAAAAACACTAAAGCAAAAACATAAACAGTGTGTCATAATCTTAAGATAAAACTCTCCTTGAGCCAATCTTAAGCATAACTGTGACCCCTAGGCATAACCCGGGTAAAGATTTTGTGGCTCTCATCACACCACTGTCCACCACTTGTCCTTTCTGGAATATTCCTTTCACCAAATTCTCATACTATCCATGTTTTCAGCATGAACTAGGTACCCCCAGCAGATCCATTTTTAAAATCTGAATATCTACCATCAAAACTTAGTGTAAATTAATTTAAAAGATAACTTCTCATGGGAACATTTTCATTTTAAAACAAAAGTACAGGCCAGGTGCAGTAGCTCACGTCTGTAATCCCAGCACGTTGGGAGGCTGAGGCTGGCGGATCACCTGGGGTCAGGTGTTCAAGACCAGCCTGGCCAACATGGTGAAACCCCATCTCTACTAAAAATACAAAAATAAGCCAGGCATAATGGCGGGTGCCTTTAATCCCAGCTACTCGGGAGGCTGAGGAGGGAGAATCACTTGAACCCGGGAGGCAGAGGTTGCAGTGAGCCGAGATCGCCCCATTGCATTCCAGCCTGAGTGACACAGCAAAACTCCGTCTTAAAAAAAAAAAAAAAATACGGGCCGGGCGTGGTGGCTCAATCCTGTAATCCCAGCACTTTGGGAGGCTGAGACGGGTGGATCACGAGGTCAGGAGGTCAAGACCATCCTGGCTAACACGGTGAAACCCCGTCTCTACTAAAAATTACAAAAAACTAGCCGGGCGAGGTGGCAGCGCCTGTAGTCCCAGCTACTCGGGAGGTTGAGGCAGGAGAATGGCATGAACCCGGGAGGTGGAGCTTGCAGTGAGCTGAGATCCGGCCACTGCACTCCAGCCTGGGTGACAGAGCGAGACTCCGTCTCAAAAAAAAAAAAAAAAAATACAAGTAGTAGAGCCCAAAGATGAATCCCTGATGGTAGAATTTTAGGTCCTACCACCCCTGGCTTGGAGAGATGTTAGATGCAAGGTGAAACTTGTCAGATCAAATCACAAAGGCAACCACTCATTCTACATAGATAAAAGGCTAATCCTAAATGTTTCTATTTTGGAAAAGCTCATAATAAACTGGGTTTGCCTCTATTTTTAAATCTAATCACCTTCTCTTTATATATTCTCTGAAACTGAAACTCCAAATTGAGGTAAATTAGAAACTTTTATATTAAAAAGTCTTATGTAAGAAGATAGTTTATTTTTATTTCAATTTATTCATAATAGAATATACAACATATGATTTTTTGGTAGGCACTTCATAAAATTAAACATATTATAGGCCAGTTTTTTCCTCTTATTTATTATCAGGGACAAGAATGAAAAAGATCAATTGAAAACTACATCTAAAGGCTTTTTTTTTTTTTTTTTAATTAAAGACATTTTAAATATAGATTCTAAAGCTTCTGGGCTTATCTTAAATAAAAATATCTATAATCTCCTGTGGCTCAATAGTATTAAAAAATCTTGAGAAAACTGTCAAAATGTTTTTCACCTTTAAAATCTGAACAGAAAAATATTACCAAAAAACTTGCAAGACCCTACCCTCTAAAGAGTTACAAAGATGTCCTTACCTTAACTGCTCTTCAGAACAGCCATCTCTATACCTTTTAGGATAAAATTTCTCTATGACTTGCTTTAGAGTTTGATTCGCTTTGCACTGATTGGTAACATGCCCTGCTGGAGTTGAGAAAGGTCTTTCAAAATCTCCAATCTCTACCTAATTGGAAATCCAAAAAAGTGAAAATATATCCAAAAGAGTTTTAAGACAGAAAATCAGTTAGTTTTATTTTTCCTAAACATTCTTTTTTAACACATAATACATAAATCTATTTGTCATGATTATGTGATTATGAAATTTATAATCACATGTAGGAATTTTTATAAATTACATTTGAATTCTAATTTTTTTTTTGAGATGGAGTCTCGCTCTGTCACCCAGGCTCACTGCAACCTCTGCCTCCCAGATTCAAGTGATTCTCCTGCCTCAGCCTCCCGAATTGCTGGGACTACAGTTGTATACCACCATGCCCGGCTAATTTTTGGGCTTTTAGTAGACACGGGGTTTCACCATGTTGGCCAGGCTGGTCTCGAACTCCTGACCTCAAGTGATCTGCCTGCCTTGTCTTACCAAAGTGTTGGAATTACAAGCATGAGCCACCGCCTGGCCTGAATTCTAATTTTGAAAAAAATCTGCAATTTAAACATTTGAGTTCCATTTCTACATTAACCTTCCTAGTTTACTATCACCATTTAGTAGTACTTGCTAAAAGCCACTACTTTGTTATTGCCTGTAACACAAGGACAATTTTTCATTTTTAAGGCACTATTTTAATTGCCGATAATAAGATGAAATGGATGTTAAAAATAAAAGGCAATCGATGGGCGTGGTGGCGGGCACCTGTAATCCCAGCTACTCGGGAGGCTGAGGCAGAAGAATCGCTTGAACCCAGGAGGCGGAGGTTGTGGTGAGCTGAGATCGTGCCACTGCCCAGCCTGGGTGACAGAGCAAGACTCCATCTCAAAAAAAAAAAAAAAAAAAAAAAAAAAAACAGTTATAAGAAATTTCAAAAAACTATTAGTTGGACTTTTTTGAGGGTCTCTCCTGAATGTAATGGGAGCAAGAACTGTATTCTCATTACTTTGTTCCTAGATTTTCTCCATGTTATTGTGTTCATACTGTCACTCTACTAGCATTAATCCTGGGAATAGAGTCCTTCATTCCCCTTTATCCCTTAATGAAAGAATGTTCAGCTTTCATCTCTACTAATAGGCTGCACAGATGCCATCCTCAATCCACCCATCTAACTATCCACCCATCCATCTCTCCATGAACTCACCAATTCATCCCTTCAAACAAACCCATTCTGAGTCCCCACTGTAAGTCAGACACTGTGCTAAGTGATGTGAGAAAGGAAAATGCTGAGCATAGCCCCACCCTCAAAGAGTTTATTATCTAGTAGAGAAGACCGAGGCATAAATACTTGTGATAAACTGTTAGGTGGCTTGTAGAGCCATGTAATATGTAGATATCAAAGAGGGTTAGGGAGGAAGACAGGATAGGGGATATTCAGGTGAATGTCCTACTGATCATTCACATCATTACCTACAGCATTCCCCAAAAAGTGGATAAGGTTCCATCAAAACTGGAATGGTCTCATAGAAAGCCTCAGGTCTGCATCTCAAATGGGCTCTATTCCTTAGCACAACCAGCCTCTGAGACTCCCACCCTGGGGCTCCTCTTTTCCAGTTCTTAATCTGATCAGTTACTGTCTAAAGTCCTCAGCTGAGCTTTGCCCTTACAGCCTATTCTTACAACGTCCTAGGTTCTTTGACCCAGTTTCTTACTTGCTGGTTACTTGGGTTGATTTTGCTTTTCAGCTCCCATTCTTCATTTTTCCTTTTATCTATCAATCCCCATCATCTCCTACTTAGTCAAGTATCCTTCCAAATTTCTTCACTCCAAATAAAAGCTGTCCACTAGCTCTTCAACCATACTGAAATCCTTGCCCCAGAGCAAGCTATGCATTGTTCCCATCTATCACCAAGCAGCATTCACCACAGCTACCTGGGAAACCTGACATCGGATTCAATCTCCAAGGATACGACAGTCTAACAAAGAATAGTTACCAAAAAAAAAAAAAGGAAGCTGGGCGCGGTGGCTCACGCCTGTAATCCCAACACTTTGGGAGGCTGAGGCGGGAGGATTGCTTAAGCCCAGGAGTTCAAGACAAGCCTGGGTAACATAGCAAGACCCCATCTCCATAAAAAAAAATTTTTTTAAAAGTCAACTAAATTATCAAGTATTCATTCCTCTAAGAACAGTTATGGAGAAAGAACTGTGTTTAAGGCTGTGCTAGAGACAAAGATGAACACGAACAGCCCTGGCCTCAGGGAGGCTGCAGTCAGTAGTGCAAAGCAGAAAGATAAATCAATGATTATCAACCACTGAGGTCAGGACAGCAATAGAACATTACAGAAACCCCAAGAGGACATTTAACCCTCTAAGACAGGATTCAGAAAGTTAACAGGTGAAGTTAACAGGTGAAGGGATGGGGTAGAGATGATCTGGGTAAAGGAGACAAACTAGTCAATCCTAAGAGGCAAGAAAAAGTGCACCACACACAAGGCAGGGAGTTGTGTATGGAACCACAGTTTATACTTTATTGGAGCATGAAGCTCAAGGTAGGGAGTATTAAGGGAAAGCTGAGGGTGGAGAGGCAGGCAGAGTTCAGATCGTGAAAGTCCATGCATGTAAAAAATGAATGACAGAGCTAGATTCACATTTTTGCTGTATCTCTATCCCAATTACTAGTGCTGCCTAATAAAGCTCCATGCACAGGTGACACTGTGCCAATTTCCAGGCTCAGCCCTTAAGAAAATAGCAGCTTCCACTTCTTGTCTTTCTTCTGGGACGTTGTTGCTGTCACCCATTCACCATTCTTGGAGGAAGCACAAGCAGTCATATACATGAAGAGACCATGTCTAAGGTGCTCCAGCTGACAGTCCCAGCAGAAGTCCCCACAAATAGCCAGCATCAATCAGCCACCAGATACGAGTGAAGGAGCCTTCAAATAATTCCAGCCCTCAGCCATAGAGCGACAACTGGCTCTCAGGTTATGTCAGCTGATACCACCTGAAGCAGAGACACACATGTCCCTTCATATCCCTGCCCAAATTACTGTCTTAAGTAGCTGAGTTTTGGAGTCATTTGTTATGTTGCAATAGATAAGTGGAAAAAATTATTCTTGCATTTGTGTGAAGGATAAATTTGTGAGGGAAGAGACCACAGAAAGGCACACTACTTAGGAGCCTGCTGTAGGACAGCAGGCAGTGTGAGACAATGATCCGAACCTTAGCAACAGGAGTCAGCATACAGAGGAGAGAACAAAGTAAAACATCCCTAAGAATTCACATTCGCAGGATGTGGTGACTGGTGGGAAAGGGCCAAAGTGAGGGAAGAGTCATGATAATTTCTGGGTTTGAAGCTTGCTTGTGGGACCGGGTGGAGGCAGTATCATAAAGAGGAAACAGAGTGTGAACACAGAGGAGGGACGATGATTAGTTTGGTTTTCAATATGCTGATTTTGGCTGGGCGCGGTGGCTCATGCTTGTAATCCTAGCACTTTGGGAGGCCGAGGCAGGTGGATCACTTGAGGTCAGGAGTTCGAGACCAGCCTGGCCAACAGGGTGAAACTCCGTCTCTACTAAAAATACAAAAATTAGCAGAGCGTGGTGGTGGGTACCTATAATCCCAGCTACTAGGGAGGCTGAGGCAGGAGAATCGCTTGAACCTGGGAGGTGGAGGTTACAGTGAGCCGAGATCATGCCACTTCACTCCAGCTTAGGCAAAAGAGGGAAACTCCGTCTCAAAAAAAAAAAAAAAAGTTTGACTTTAAGGAGCCCACAAAAGAACTACGAACTGAAGAGAAAAGATATGGGAAACTTTGGCATAGGTGGTGCCTAAAATAAAAAGAATGATTGAGATGTCCTGGGACAGAGTGTAGCGTGAGGAGCCGTAGACCAAAGACCCTGGGGAATCTAAGCCTTGGTGCAGATGCCATATCACAGAGTTGCTTTAACATTTTCCTTAATTAACCTAGGCTAAGACTCAGGTGTGGTTGAGACTATGGGTTGCATCTTATGACCATTCTCTCCTTCTTCTTAAGAAAAACCTTAAATTTAGCTGGGCACACTGCCACCCCGCTGAGACCACATTCCCCAGACTCCCTGGTAGGTAGTAGGCAAGGCCATGTGACTAAATTCTGATGGGCTCTCCCCATCAGAATGGAAGGGTTCTATGCAACTGCTGAGAAGTTTTCTCAAGTGCAGGAGGGCATGCCCTTTTCAGCCCTTCCCCCACCCTGAGGCCTGAAACACTGACGTTGGCTGGAGCTCTGGCAGACTCCCAGGACCATGATGATGACACCCTAGGGACAGCAGAAGAGAGAAGAGGATAAAGCCTACGCCCCTAATGGTTTCATAGAGGTGCCAGGATGCCTCTCTCTCTATGTGAGCGCTAAATATACTTCTATTCTGATTAAGTCAGTATTAATGTGTGTGTGTGTGTGTGTAGAAGGTTGAACTTAATCATAACTAATATGATACGTAAATAAAAGAAAGTGCTTTAGCCTTTTCAAGGTCTTATTCCTATTAGACTACCAAGCGATGTCAGCATGACATCTTCAAGCCCACAGCTCTACACTCCAATTCCTTTATTCAATACAAAGCCTAGAGATATATTTTCAACATAATTAAGAAACTGGGTTCTCTGTATGGAATACTGTCTCATTCTACGTCATTGCAATCGTCAGCACTTTAGAGGCTAACTGTAATTATAGTGCCTGTAATTTTTAAGGTGCTAATCATAGCAAAATGAATGTAAAGAGTTACTGAAGTATATTGTTTTACATTTAATTCAATGTAGAAATTAGTATCTTATTATTTCAATATATAACTCTATATAACATGGAAGTTACCTGAGCTAAAAGAGCTGCCATTTCTAATGCCAGATCCTTGTTCAGAGGAAAAAGTCCATTTATGATTTGATCATTTGTCTGATACATTAACAGCAACTTTTCTCTATCAGTCTCTCCACGAGCTTGCACTGAGAAATATAGTCTGTAAAAAAAAAAGAGAGTAAATTTCTCATTAAATTATATTCTTACAAAGGAATAAAGATAAATCCAGGGGACTGAGATGGGGTTGTTTTAACACAGTACCTTAAGTGGTATGAACTTAGACTATTACTGTCACTGACTTCTGTTTCTGTTCTATTTAGTACTTCCAGCAAAATAAGAAAAAACTGCTTTGAGGTTGAGGTTGAGGAACTGCTGGAGGTGAAGCTGAATCACGTTAAATGTCAATTGTCTAAATATACCAATGAAAAGACAGAGATTGTCAGAGTGGATAAAATATAAAACCCAACTATATGGTGCTTATAAGAAATCCACTTTAAATTTAATAAAAATACATAAGTAGAAGTAAAGGGATTAAGCAATTTTTTAGGCCTTGAAACACCAAATCCTTAAATGTTCCTGAGGAAGGACCTAAGACATCAAGCGAAATTAAATATGCCCTCTCTTGCAAGGAATGTATGATATAGGCCTTTACTTCAATGGGCTGTGTAAACCCAGTCTTCAAAACCCTCATGATCCTTCCTGAAAACCTCGGACACAGCATGGAAAAGGAAGTGAAGGTTTCAACTCAAAATCACCCCCAAATCAACATCAAATAAGGGGAGGGGGAGAAGGTGAGTTTTCTCTGGGAATCTAAAAGATAATATTTATATATGTAAGTGTGTTTTGACTTTTTGGCCACAATCTGATAAGCAGCTTTAGGGGCTCAAAAGTAGTTTACATGTTATCACTATGACTCGCTGAAACACAACATGGCTTTTGTCTGCCTAGGGAGGTCTTCATCAAATCAGTAACTCGATATATTCACTGTGTCATTTGTTCATATGTGAGATTTGTGGGGCTCTGACTTCAGGCTGCAGATCAGGCACAGGTGCTGTAAGGGCTCTAAATGCTGTGATGATGGGGTGGGTGAGCAACATCTTGACATACCTGAATCCTGCCATGACAACACAGAGGCTGGAAAAGAGAGATTTAGATACAGTAGCTGTTAGGTGTGTGCTCAATTGGCTATAACTTTGCATTTTCAGCCTTTTTTCCCCCTACACACTTGAGGGAGAGGACACATCCCTATCATTTACAGTATCTCTCCCAGTAATTCTCTCAAATAGCAGGGAAGGGGAGGGCAGCAGGTCTGAATCTCTGGGCAAGCATGGGTGGGTGTACTTTGAAAAGCTCTTCCTACCCCATGATGCTATTCATTCTTTCCTCTCTACCCAGTTTACAAATCAGAAAAATCCTAAGCTCCATTTTAATCTACAATGACTACACCATGAGAAATAATGCAGGATTATATTGTTAAACTGGTAGTAGAATATGGCTGGGCAACAGAAACAGATGCCAAATCCAAAGTGATATCAGAAAAGTCATAGAAAACAAAGAGAAGAACATTTAAGATGAAAGCCTTCCCTTCTGGCATGCTTACATTGGTATGCATAGCTTATTTTCCCTACTTGAAGTTAGGAAGTATATCATACTCATCACTGTAACCCACTAGAGTTTAGCTAAGTGTTACCACTGGAAGGTTTGGTAATACGGCTAAGGGGAGAAAAAGAACCAAATGGCTACAGGCGAGAAGAGCTTAAGTGCATTTTCTGTTCTTCCCGGCAGGCAACACGATTGAGCCTGAGAGGGAAAAAGGAAGCATCATTAGCAAAAATAAATAAATAAATAAAAATAATAATAAAAAAACAGAGAAAAACTATACTGGACATGAACCATTGACTCAAATCCCTAATGAAACAGTTTGGGCTCCAACAGCTATCCAGGGATTTGGGGAGAATTTGAAGAGGAACAAAAATGACCAAGAAGTCATAAATATCAAATCCATGGAACTTGAATAGGAAAGGCACCTCAGGAATGTGATCTAAGCCTCTCACAATATGGCCAGCTTTCAGCTGCTTCCAAATCCTAAAGAGGCCTGGAGCAGACAGAATGGGCTTCTATGACAGCAGGTGAGGCTTGGATTAGCTCGCAGGGGTATTCCCAAATCTTCACCTCCTCACTGCATACCCAGAAAGCTGAATACTGTGGGATGGAAATCACATCACTGTGGACCAGTACCACTAAACAAACACACTGCTTCCAAATTCAGCAGGGCTCTCAGCGCCACCGGGTAATCCTTTTGTTTGCCCTCAACTGGATCCATATTCATTCTTCAGAGCATTTATTTCCTACTGTTCCCCTTCCCATCCTCTTGTAAACTTACTGGGGGGACAGCCTGCAATCTCTCTCCGTTCACCTTTCCTTCACTCCTCAGTCCACCATGGTCTACTGGTTATACTCTAGTAAAACTGCAATTGTTCTCTTCCTGCCTCAGTGGCGTCCAACCTCCAGTCATCTGCTCATAAGTGACCACTCTGCAAAGTCTTCCTCTATGTCCCTACAACCTCTTGTACATGCACATCATATTCATGGTAATGACAAATATCTACAAAGCATTTACTATGTGGCAGGCTCTGAACCAAGTGCTTTACAATTGCCAACATTTAATCCTTCAGACAACCGTAGAGGTGGGAATCATTTTGACCTCCATTTCACATACAGGGTACCTGAGGCACAGAGATGTTAAGTGACTTGCTCAGGGCCACATAGTAAGTGGTAGAGCCAGGATTCTAACCCAGGCAGCCTGTCTCCAGCCCATGGTCTTCACTCCTGTGCTATATTCTTCCTGTTATAGCATTGATTGCACTTCTAAGACTTCATGTCTGCCTCTCCCTATAAACTGGAAGATTCTAAAGGGTAAGGAAACTCTATTCACCTTGGAATTCCCAAGGCTCCAAACAAGGCTTGGCACTGGTAGATGGCATGAATGGACAAATAAATGGTATGTGAGAATTGCTAAGTACAGGAGTTTGCCAAAAAAGCCTGAAGAATTCCCTTTCATAGTCTTAGGCAAGTGACTTAACTCTCTAAAGCTTCAGTTACCTCATCTGTGAGATGGAAATAATAACAGAACCTCAAAGAGTTATAAGGATTATATAAGAATGCATACAAAGAGTTCAGAATAGGGCCTGATGTTAGGTAAATGTTCAACAAATGCAGGTTAGTAGTACTAGTAGTAGTATTCTCCAGAGGTCTCTGGAATCATGAGAGTCTCTCTTTTTTTTTTTTTGAGATGGAGTCCTGCTCTGTGACAACCCAGACTGGAGTGCAGTGGCATGATCTTGGCTCACCGCAACCTCTGCCTCCTGGGTTCCTGTGATTCTCCTGCCCCAGCCTGCCATGTAGCTGGGACTACAGGCACATGCCACCACACCCAGCTAATTTTTGTATTTTTAGTAGAGACAAGGTTTCACCATGTTGGCCAGGCTGGTCTTGAACTCCTGACCTCAGGTGATCCACCCACCTCGGATCCCAAAGTGCTGGGATTACAGGCATAAGCCACCATGCCCGGTCCACATGAAAGTCTCTTGATCCTGCAATTTTTTTTTAGTGTGAACATAGCTAGAAGAAATGGGATAAACTCCATTTCTTGGCTTAAACTTCTTGGCTGTGGCCAGTTTTGTTAAAAACGTGCCTTGGCTCTTACAACTTCGAAAACACAGTGAGAAATCAAATTAAGTAAGAAGCTTAACTGTGAATAGAATTTAAATGTTAGTTGCCAACGGTTGTCTATGAGAACAAGTTCAAAACCGATTAATTAGATCTTTCATACCTGAATCTAAATAATTAAATTTCTACCACTTGCTAAGTATCAATTTAAAATTCCATGATAAAGAGGATTGATATTTTAGCTTTGTTTATTACCATGCTGCTTGGCAGATGAAGAATCAGGTCCTTGGCTGTGTGACAGGTCACAGCAAGGTTCCCTCCTAACTGTATCACTAGAAATTAGGGGTTCATTGTCTAATCTACTTATAAACACATGCAAAGCATGGCCATGTTTAGAAATACTACTTTCTCATAGCTGTAGCTATCCAGCCATTTCAGAGTTCTGTTAAAAATTAAGCCTTTCAGTTGAGTTACTTTTTTTCCTGATGTCAAAGACATTATCATGAGGTTTTATTTTTAAACAAGGTAATCATCATCTGTTATTCACAACTCTTTTTAAAAAAAATTTTTTTGAAGAGATTTATTCTGAGTCAAATATGAGTGACCATGGCCTATGCCACAGACTTCAGGAGGTCCTGAGAACATGTGCCCAAGGTGGTCGGGGTGCTGCTTGGTTTTACACATTTTAGGGAGGCATGAGACATCAAATACACTTAAGAAATCCATTGGTTTGGTCTAGAAAAGCAGAACAACTTGAAGTGAGGACTCCACAACCTCTTATCCCAATCCAGACATTCCTTTCTATTGATCCCAGGTCTTTGGATAAACTTAACCAATTGTCAACCAGAAAATTTTTATTCACGACTCTTTTTGTCCTTCCTCGTGGTGTTTGTTAGACTTGAAGCATTTTTTAAATCCGTCTTTCATATCCAAACTGTATCCAAATTTCACTTCAGTTCCAATCATAGCCATCATCATCAGAGTTCATATGTATTAAGTATTCATAAGGTTTAGGAATTCATAAGATTTCATAAGCATTCATAAGATTATTAGGAATAGTCTTGGTCAGGCGCGGTGGCTCACACCTGTAATCCCAGCACTTTGGGAGGCTGAGGCGGGTGGATCACCTGAGGTCAGGAGTTCGATACCTGCCTGGCCAACATGGTGAAACCCTGTTTCTACTAAAAATACAAAAATTAGCTGGGCGTGGTGGCAGGTGCCTGTAATCCTAGCTATTCGGGAGGCTGAGGCAGGAGAATCGCTTGAACCTGGGAGGCAGAGGTTGTGGTGAGCCGAGATCGCGCCATTGCACTCCAGCCTGGGAGACAAGACGGAAGCTCTGTCTCAAAAAAAATAAATAAATAAAAAATAAAATTAAAAAAAAATGTCTGAACCTCTTCTCCATAAATGTCTCTGGCAGGCCAGGTCCGGGAGCTGGCTCCTTCCACAAAGGCTGAGGTCAAGAGGCAGGGGCAGCGATGAGAACCTTTAGGTCAGTGCTTCTCAAAACCCAGCACATGTAAGAATTATCTGCAGAGCTGTCAAAACACGGACTCCTGGGCTCCACCCCCAGAAATTCTGACTCAGTGGGTCTGAAGTGGGGCCTAATGATTTGCGTTTCTAACATGTTCCACGTGGTCCTGAGGCTGCTAGTGTGGGGCCCACATTGGGAACTACTGCTCCACATTAAACAGAACTACAACAATAATCTAGAGGGTCCAAGTCTCCTAGCCTGCTGTCCTCACCAGTCACCAAAGGGCCATCGATACATTGATAAAGGTTGCCCTCAAGGGAAACAGGTCCCTCCAGAGGTGATGCCTATTAGATTTCCAATATCTATGCAATATTGCTTATCTCTAGGAATGTATGATTTTAAAACCTCAGATACCAAAGATTAACAGTCACTTTCTTGTTACTTGAACCTCTGGCAAATCATCACAGCTCATGAGCCCCTGAATAAAGAAGCTCCAGTGTTCACAACCACCATTTATTCAGATCAACAGAGTCTGTTCAAATACTGGGTGGCCTTTTAAGTGGCCAACTGGATGAGAGAAGAGTCCAAAATATGAATGTGCCATATTTATTTAATTGATCTCCCTATTAATAAACATGTAAGTGTCTGTCCCAAATTTTTCACAAAAACATTGACAAAGAATATGACAAAAATATGACAAGGATGATACTGGGACATACTGGAATACTCTGCCCACTTATCTGAGTATTTCTGTGGGATAGACTATTAGAACAAGAAATTTTAAAGTGGATCAACGGCTATTACATCCTTTATGGTACATAGTGCCTTCAATTCTTTTTTTTTTTTTTTTAGACGGAGTCCCATTCTGTGGCCCAGGCTGGAGTGTAGTGGCCGGATCTCAGCTCACTGCAAGCTCCGCCTCCCGGGTTCACGCCATTCTCTGCCTCAGCCTCCCGAGAAGCTGGGACCACAGGCGCCTGCCACCTCACCCAGCTAGTTTTTTGTATTTTTTAGTAGAGACGGGGTTTCACCGTGTTAGCCAGGATGGTCTCGATCTCCTGACCTCGTGATCCGCCCGTCTCGGCCTCCCAAAGTGCTGGGATTACAGGCTTGAGCCACCGTGGCCGGCCGTGCCTTCAATTCTTACATTCCAATTTTAAGTCTGAACATCTTCCAAAAAGAGTTCTCTGAGTACGACTCCAATAATTCCACCAGGCTCTGGGTCTAACATTTTATAGATTCCTGAATTTACAGGGTATAAGACTCAAATAAAACCAGCAAAATACCATTATTTTGTTATAATTAATGTGAGCTGGTCAGTTAACAGTGTTTATTAAGTACTACCTTTTGCTAATACATGAAAGAAATGAAAATATTTAAAAAGAAAGAAAGGAAATCTGGTTCCTGACTACGTGCCAAAGTACATTACCATTTTATCCATAGAGATGGTGTGCGCTCTGGATTCTCCGGCATTTTCTCAATTCCTGACACAAGCTGAGCAGCCTCCCTCAACAGACCTTTGGGCCTTTGAACATTCTTTTCTATGCATTTTGATGTTCTCACTCCCATCTCCCTCTGAACTTGGCGTAAACATCATTTCCTCAAAGAAGTTTCCCGAGGTCTCCCGTCTAGGTCAGGCTCACTGTTGTGTGCCCTCACAGTACCTCTCTCTCCCTTCAAAGAATGTACTGTGTCATTACACACTCATTAAAGTGAGGATATGCCCAACAGTAGTCTTCCTCGCTAACCTATAGATTCCAAAAGGTCAGGGACTGGGTCTGTCTGTATTTATTACAATTTTATTCATAGCATCTAGCTAAGTGATAGGCCTTACAGTTGAAGCTCGGTGAACACACGCAGAGAGAGAGAGAGAGAGAGAGGCAGAAAGAAAGAGAAAAATGAGAATGAAAGACTGAGAAGGAATAAGTATGAGTATAAAGAATATATGACTTCCAAGAATAAGACTGAGGCAAACATAGGTATCTCTTCTTTTTATTTATATATATATATATATATATATATATTTTGAGACGGAGTCTCGCTCTGTCATCCAGGCTGGAGTGCAGTGGCGCAATCTCAGCTCACTGCAAGCTCCGCCTCCCGGGTTCACACCATTCTCCTGCCTCAGCCTCCCGAGTAACTGGGAATACAAGCGCTCACTACCGCGCCCGGCTAATTTTTTGCATTTTTAGTAGAGACGGGGTTTCATCATGTTAGCCAGGATGGTATCGATCTCCTGACCTCGTGATCCACCCACCTTGGCCTCCCAAAGAAACATAGGTGTCTCTTCTTACTACAGATCTGCAGTAGGGTGTTGAAGTATTCAGTCTTTATGAAAAATGTAATAATACTGTTAAAGGCAATTATGAAAGTGAAAAATGCATCCTTGTATCAACTACTCTGAGAAAGCAGCTATTTTTTTCTGTAGTTTCTATGCTTGTGTGTGTGTGTATTTTTTGTTTGTTTTGAGACAGGGTTTCACTCTGTTGCCCAGGCTGGAGTGTGGAGTGCAGTGGCACAATCATGGCTCACTGCAGTCTCAACCTCCTGGGCTCAGGTGATCCTCCCACCTCAGCTGTCTGAGTAGCTGGGATTACAGGCCCATGCCACCACACCTGGCTAATTTTTGTATTTTTAGTAGAGGTGGGGTTTTGCCATGTTGGCTAGGCTGGTCTCGAACTCCTGACCTCAGGTGATCTGCCCACCTTGGTCTCCCAAAGTGCTGGGATTATAGGCGTGAGCCACCGTGCTCAGCTAGACCTAGTGTTTCTAATCTTTGTCTAAAAGCATATTTTTATAAAATACAATTCTTTATGACATTAAGAGACTAGAATTAGAAACAAAACTTTACATGACAAATTTTTTTCCTATAGAAACAGAGTTATCATTTATAGAAAGATAAACTTACAAATAAATAATTTTTAAGGCATTCAATAGAAAGGTAAATAGTAGGTGCATTATTTGAACATATTGTATACTCACACTTCGGCATTTGGATGCAGTATTACACACCTGTATTATCTGAACATATTGCATACTCATCCTTCAGCATCTGGATGCAGTATTACACACCTGTATTATCTGAACATATTGCATACTCCTACTTTGGCATCTGGATGCATATAACACACCTGTATTATTTGAACATATTGTATACTCATGCTTCGGCATCTGGATGCGTATTACACACCTGTTTTTGTATGTCAGACGAACAGTCCTTGTACCTTCACATTTTCCAGGCTGCTGTTCTTTAGAAGCCTGTTCCCATTTGGAAATAATGTCACAAATCTAGAAAGGAAGTGGAAAATTGAGATTTATAGTACTTTTCAAATCAACATTTTTTGAAGACAAGTGTGCTTCAGACTGAAATTTTTCCATTAATATGATCAAACCAAATATACTCAAGCTTTTTGTTTTCAGCCTCTGTGCGGCTCTGAGTTTAGGATGTCATTATAAATTGCTCTTTGGTCCACTTACCCTTTTGGACACACATTAACTCTGGACTGTGGCCATGCATTTTTTACTCAAAAAGGAATCTTAGTGTATGACTGCCTGAAACTGGAAACAAGAAGATTCCAGGGATATTTTCATGATTCGGTCACTAAAGAAGTAACTTTTTCACCTTCCGAGTTCAAAAAGATTGTAATAAGTAAAGTTATACCAAAGAAATCGGAAATATAATTTATGGAAAGGGTCTAAACCCAGGTCTAGCTATTTGATTTTGGGTAACTCATTTCCCTCTCTAGGCCTCAGTTTTTTCATTTGCAAAATAAGTGCATTGTTTCTTTAAGGTCCCTTGTGGTTCTAAAATTCTACTTTTTTTTAAATTGAGATGGAGTCTCACTGTGCCGCCCAGGCTGAAGTACAGTGGCACGATCTTGGCTCACTACAACCTCTGCCTCCTGGGTTCAAGTGATTCTCCTGCCTCAGCCTCCTGAGTAGTTGAGACTACAGGCACCCGCCACCATGCCTGGTTAATTATTTTTGTACTTTTAGTAGAGACAGTGTTTCACCACGTTGATCAGGCTGGTCTTGAACTCCTGACCTCAAATGATCTGCCTGTCTTAGCCTCCCAAAGTGCTGGGATTACAGGCGTGAGCCACCGCACTGGCCTAATTCTATATATATTATTGCCATTACTAAATGGAAGCTCTATTAAAGTTATTTTACTATGATCTGGAAAAGATTCTTTTAAAATCCCTCCCTTTTCATTTCCACAGGTCTGTTTTCTTTCTTTCTTTTCTTTTCTTTTCTTTTTTTTTTTGAGATAGTCTTGCTCTGTCACCCAGGCTGGAGTGCAGTGGTGTGATCACGGCTCACTGCAGCCTTGACCTCATGGGCTCAAGAGATTCTAGTGCCTCACTCAGCCTCCAGAGTAGCTGGGACGACAGGCGTGCGGCACCATGCCTGGCTAATTTTTGTATTTTCAGTAGAGATGGGTTTTTGCCATGCTCCCCAGGCTGGTCTCAAACTCCTGGCCTCAAATGATCCACCTGCCCCAGCCTCCCAAAGTGCTTGGATTACAGGTGTAAGCCACTGCACCCGACCACAGGTCTGTTTCCTAAACCATTTTCATTTCCAGCTCAGGCCTTCCCTAACTCCCAATGCTGAACTTAATCTCCCTCTTTCTGTGCAAAGTTCACAGCACTCTTAAAACTCATCACTTTCAACTCTAGTTCAAGGTTACCTGTGTATAAGGTTGCTCTTCCCTAAGCAAATTTTAAGTTCACTGTGGGCAGGGACTATTTCTGGTCCTTTTGTATTCCCCACAGAGTCCAGTCAGCCCCTGAGATAACAATAGTTTGGTAAGAGATAAAACAGTTTAGTAAGTACTGCTGAGTAAATGAAAAAAAAAAAAAAGGAAAGTCATTTTATTAGCACTTCTACATATCTACCCTTAGTCTCCTAATATTTAGAGTATCATTTCCATTACTAACACTTTTCCTCTCTTTAATATGGAATGTATAAATGTAGAGATTGTGTATTAAGAATTCTATGAGTTTAACAAAGTCCTGCATTTTTTTTCTTATCATGGAGATTAGATTGGTTAAATTTTTGGAAAACTCCTAAATTAAACTTCTTGCAAAGTGTACTCTTCTTTTAAAGAGCAGTTTCCTTGCTGTTCATTGGGCTTGGCTCCTAAAAAGGACTTGGTTTCACCTTGATGTTTCCTTGAAGACAGTGCTCTAAATCTCTGCCAGAAGGATCATCAGTGAACAATGCAAATCCAGACTGCGCTGGTTTCCTCATTCCCGTGTCCTGGTTCAAAGTATTCAAAAATTCTTCCACTGTGGTAGATGCATCAAAACCAACTACCTAGACAGAAGTAACAAAACAGTTCTCTTAATAAGAAATACATAGTTTCAAACTGAGATTTTGAGGATGAAACAAAGCATACTTGATGTATGATTAATGATAACATATTTTTCTAGGTGCTTTAACTTTTTTTTCCAAAGCTCCTCTGGAGAAAATTAACAAGGTTACTTCAGCAATTAGCTTGCTGAAGAACTCAAAAATCTTGGCTTCAGCAAACAGACATAAATCTAAAATAGAATGATCAACTGACAGCTATAGATATTTTGCAAAGGTATTATGCTTACTCATTAGAAGCAAACCAAGAACTATAGTACAATATGCAATCTTTAATCAAATGGAAGAAAATAAACCAGAAATACGTTTAAATAAATGAACACTTTTATGTATTTAATGTTTGTTTCTTTAATAGGCAGTTAAGTATCTGAATTCTGTGATAAAAGGCATATGGCTACAAAGACTAATTGCTAGTTTGGGAACATGTTTGCTTCAATTAATAAGCAAGCATCTAGATCTGAGAACTGGAAGGGCCCAGTGAAGTCTTCCCAGATAATTTCTGAGATTTGGAGATTTTAAAAGAGACTAAAATTGTACACACCCAGTATCAGTAATTATTTCCACACCTACCAGTGTACTGATGGGAAAAAGCCCCAACCAAAATGTTTTTGATTTTTCTGTTCATCAGAATCATAATGGCAGTGAAGCCCATCCCTTATTTGGTTCAATATGGATTTGTTATTAGTGCAAATCCTTTGTAGCAAAACTGTTTCAAAACTCAGCTGTTCTGGTAGTAAGTCTAATATATTTGCATGTTTGTCACTGCCAGGTGCTGACAAAAGTAGGCAGAGAAGTCTCTGTTCCCTGTAACAGAGGTTGCACATAGGATCGTCAGCTAAGCATATTTTCATCAGGTAACCTACCTGGTATATCCCATTCATGAAGTGCACCGGTATACTAAAGGGCAAAGAATGATGATAAGGGTTTCGGAGAAGAGTTGAAAGAATTTCCATCCTTGAGGGTCTTGCTTCTCTGTCACCATTTTGTTGTGTTCTTTCTACACAACGCTGGCAGTAAATGGCATATTTTCCAAATTCTGTCCTGTAATACAAAACTTAAGATAAAATCTAAGAATAAATTTAATTGACAACCTAATATATGCAACCATTAAGAAAGTATCCCTTGTACATTATCACAATGTATTAGGCTAATTTTGACAGGAACTTTTTTTGAATGATAATACTAAACTGCTGTAACTTTCCTCAAATTCCAACTTCTTTATTTTTGTAACTGCCTCACTCAAACCTCCCCACAAAGCATTCTTCATCTTTACTGTATTATTATAGTCACAAGCTGAATTTAAAATTACCAGTCACAAGTCAATATATAGTGATTTAATATTAACAAATATAAAGAAATCAGTTGCATGAAGAATAGCAGAGAGTAACCTATAAAAACATGTTACAGCAGAATTCTCTTCTGAACATGGTGGTTAATGCTTGACCACTAAACAAGGTAAAAAAAAAAAAAAAAAAGTCTTCAGGCCAGGTGTGGTGGTTCATGCCTGTAATCCTAGCACTTTGGGAGGCTGAGGTGGGCAGATCACCTGACGTCAGGAGGTCGAGACCAGCCTTGTCAACGTGGTGAAACCCTGTCTTTATTTAAAATACAAAAAATTAGGCGGGTATGGTGGCACACGCATGTAGTCCCAGCTACTTGGGAGGCTAAGGCAGGAGAATCGCTTGAACCTTGGAGACGGAGGTTGCAGTGAGCCAAGAATGTGCCACTGCACTCCAGCCTAGGTGACAGAGCAAGACTCTGTCTCAAAAAAAAAAAAAAAAAAAAAAAATCTTTAAACAAAAATAAAAATGTTTTCTTTCTTTATTCTATAAAAAACACTGCATTTGTTAAAAAATGTTAAGCATTAGACAAACTCATTTGAGTAAATAAATGTAAAAGTTGGACAGAGATCTTATTTGCCCTTGTTTGTTATACATAAATTTTACTGCTTATTCAAGCAGATTGATAACACCTGTCAAATATGTTTGTATTCAAGTGCCCTGTAGGCAGATCCTTGGTCTGGGGGCTCCTCAGTGACTGCAACTGAAATGACATGATCTTGATCACAGATGACCTTGATCACAGAGGCCCCAAAATGTATTATGAACTGTAGAATATTTTCCTATTGCTTCCAAGTTCGGTTTGTTTATTTGTTTGTTTCTTTTACTGTGTTTGTTTTAGTCCAAGAGTTTATTTAAGCAACCTGACGCAAACCTCTTGGTGGACAAAATGACCCTGGACAAGCCTTGGCTGAGTGACCTGGGTCCCAGAGTAAGAAAGCCATTCTGGAAGTTGAACTTTAAATGTGTTTTTCAAAGGAGTAACAATTCTGAAGTAACTCAAATACATACAATTAGAAAAGGAGGGAAGACCATGGGGGAAATTGTTCACATAAAATAATTTAATGTGGAGAAAAATAGTAAAAGGGAAAACTAAGGAAACAAAATAGTTGCTTTTATTGAATGAATACCCACTAATGCTAAGTTATTCATACTTGAAATGCAAATACACTTTTCACTTAAAAATACTCTCTGTCAGTTTTTCAAGTATTTATTGCAATCTTCCCTAAGAGATTTAACATAACAAAGGAAGTATTTTCCTAGCTCCACATCAATAACCAAAGGCTTCCTGTACCAATATTTGTTTCACACATTCTTCTAAAAATGTACCTGGCAGATCATTAAATACTTATGATTTATCATAGACTTTCAGAGACCACATAAACAGTTCAGCTGGCTAGTATTCTGCACACCTGGAATCTGCATTCTTCTTTAGGTGAAGCCTGAGGAGCCACAGGAAAGGATGATGGGGAAGGAAGAGCCCAACGCAGAGTGCCAAGAGTTGCCAGCCCTGGGCAGGGAGAAGCACCACAGGTTAGATACCACGTGCCAGTCAGAGATCTACATCAGAGTGAGTGTAATGGGCTGATGACAGTCTCTCTTAACCCAAAAATGTTTTATTTCTTTCACATATGCATGATCTGTTTACAGCATTTATTATAGGTTAAAAACAAAAAACTCTACATTGGGTCAGATCTATGATCCATCTAGTTGTGTATATGGTTATCTACAACAGAGGAACCAAGGCACAAGCAGACAAGGTGCTCCTTTTTGACATCACACTCAAAGATTAGAAACATTGTTTCTTTTTTGCTCACTTATGTATTAACTCATTCATTGAAATACAAGTAATAGTTTTGAGAAAGACAGATTGCAAAACAGTAAAAAACACATGCCCTAAATCAAAACCAATCTACCTACACATACATACGTATCTACATACATAAATAAGGGACAAGTATAAAAATATTAACGGAGGTTATCTTTAGGTAACAGCAATATGTGTGATTTTTATTTTTCCTTTGCTCTGTTCTGTATTCTCCTTTCTATATTTTTTCAAGGAAGTATAAAACATGTTACAGCAGAATTCTCTTCTGAAGAACATGGTGGTTAATGCTTGACCACTAAACAAGGTAAAAAAAAAGTCTTCAAACACCAACAAAAAAATTTTTATTTCTTTATCCTATAAAACACTGCATTTGTTTAAAAATGTTAAGCATTAGACTAACTCATTAGAGTACATAAATGTAAAAGTAGGATATAGATCTTATTTGTCTTTGTTTGTTATATATAATTTTCAGTCATTTTTAAAACGTTGTATTAAAAAAGAGGGAGAAATAGGCATTGTCCTGCCCTTAAGGAGCCTACAGTCTAGTAGGAGACAGTTATATATTTAAACAGTAAATTATAATACAACATGGTAATACCATGTATTAACTTTTTAAAGCATAACCAATGGAAAGAATGACTAACTTCTTGTGGAGTCAGGGAAGGGATCACAGGGAATATGTTGCTTGGGCTGGGCTATAACGTCTATGCGAGGGAAGGAAGAGGAGGGATCCAGGTAACAAGAATGCCATCAGGTGCAAGGTGGAGAATATTGCAAAGGCGGAGTGTGTTTGAAGGATGGGGCGTATTTATTCATTCACTGTCTGCTGGAGGCAGGAAGTGGAGATGGAGGGGCCAGTGGAGCCAGATTATGAAGTGTTCTTGATGCAGATGAATCTTAAGCTTCAGATGCCCTCTTGGGCACAGGTCCTGGGAAAGGCCTTATTAACTGTGTTTACATGGTCATATGATTTCTAAAATGTGGAAAAGTAATCCATTTTCAAGTCTTTGTCTTAAAGAGCATTTCCCAAACTGTATAAGCTTCAAGTCTCACAAACCTGGATCCAACCCTGAGAGTCCTATATGTTAAGGTAAGAAATTTCTGATTTATCCTGTGGCTAACAGGGAGTCAAAACACAAAGATAAAAACAGGTGTTCATTGAAGAGTAAACACAGATGACTACCAAACACCTGAAAAATGTATTCAACTGCACTAATAAAGAAAAGCATCCTGATTCAATAGTGAAATAACACTTTTTACCTGTTAAGAATTTAAAATATACTGAATGTTGTTGAAGATATAGGAAAATTCTAAAAATGAGTTCAAAGGAATTTGCTGGACCTGTCCACAAGATTTAGGTTCCTGGTGGGTGCGGTGGCTCACGCCTGTAATCCCAGTACTTTGGGAGGCCGGGGTGGGCAGACCACCTGAGGTCAGGAGTTCAAGGCCAGCATGACCAACATGGTGAAACCCCATCTCTACTAAAAATCCAAAATTAGCCATGAGTGTTGGCACATGCCTGTAATCTCAGTTACTTGGGAGGTTGAGGCAGGAGAATTGCTGAACCCGGGAGGTGGAGGTTGCAGTGAGCCGAGATTGTGCCATTGCACTCCAGCCTGGGCAATAAGAGTGAAACTCCATCTCATTTAGGTTCAAAGACGTCTACTGTAGAGGTATTTATTATAGAAAAAATTTGGAAAAACCTAAATGTATAGTACTTAATGTTAACATGACCATTAATGTTTTGAAGAATGTCTAAGGATACAGGGGAAATGATTATTTTCTATAGTGTAAAAAAGTAGAATGCACACTGTAACACCAGCAATAAAAAAACTGTGAGTGTGCACACACAAACATATATACATGTATATATAAACATATAAATATATGAATAAACCAAAAAGGTAGACATTAAAATATTAATACCTATTTTTCCTTCTGCACTTTTTGTATTTTCCAAATGTCTATGCTGAATATGTATCATTCTTACCATCAGAAAAACAGTATCACTTTAAATTGCATGTATATGTATCAATATCAATATCTACCTGCAATGGTCCTGGTTGATTCTGTGGCTGTCTTCGTCTTGTCTGTTTAATAAGCTGACAGCAAATTTCATTCTGCAGCTCAGGATGTGTCAGGCAGATTTGCAAAGCACTCTGGGCTAGAGATATGTGGTAATCAATTGCAGGAGAGTCAACTGCAGCATTTATAAAAAGCTGGCAGGTCTGAATTAAGCAAAAACAGATATATTCAAGGTGAGGAGTGAGTATATTTATTCTGCTTGAATTATATCGATTCTCTTTTCAGCAGTAGTTTTTGTTTAAAATGATGGAAAAGGATATATTATGATAACACTAATCAAAAGAAATCTGGAATCGCTACAATAATAGCAGACAAAGTAGATTTCAGAGCAAGGAATTCTGCCAGAGATAAAGAGGGTCATTTTATAATGATAGAGGGGTCAGTTCATCTAGAAGACATAATAGTCCTAAACATCTACATACTTATTAACAGAGCTTCAAAATACATGTGAATCTCATCCAATGTATTTTTCATTTTAGTCATTGCATTTTTCATCTCTAAAAATTCAATTTGAGTCTTTTAAATCTCTTCTCTTACTCTTCTTAAAATGCTCATGCTGGCCGGGCGCGGTGGCTCAAGCCTGTAATCTCAGCACTTTGGGAGGCCGAGACGGGCGGATCACGAGGTCAGGAGATCGAGACCATCCTGGCTAACACGGTGAAACCCCGTCTCTACTAAAAAATACAAAAAACTAGCCGGGCGAGGTGGCGGGCGCCTGTAGTCCCAGCTACCCGGGAGGCTGAGGCAGGAGAATGGCGTAAACCCGGGAGGCGGAGCTTGCAGTGAGCTGAGATCCGGCCACTGCACTCCAGTCCGGGCCACAGAGCGAGACTCCGCCTCAAAAAAAAAAAAAAAAAAAAAAAAAAAAAAAAAAATGCTCATGCTTTCCTCTACCTTCCTGAACATGTGAAGTGTGGTGGCCAATCTCCAAAGTGGTCCTCCGTGATCTCCACATCCTGACATTCAGATCCGTGGGTAATTCCCTCCTGTATTCTACCAGTGTTGGTCTGTGTGACGGTAGAATGTGGCATGCCATTTCTAAGATTAGCTTATAAAAAACAATGCACTTCCATCTTGGTCACTCTCTCTCTTTTCCTGTTAGATCATTTGCTCTGGGGAAGGCAGCTGCCACGTCTTGAGCCGTCATTTGGAGAGGCCCATGTAGTGAGGAACTGAGGCTTCCTTGCCAACAGCCACGTGAGAGAGTTTGGAATCCTCCAGCCCCATTCCAATCTTCAGATGCCTGCTGCCCCACTGACAGCTTGATGGTACCATCAGGAGACTATGAGTCAGAACCACCCAGCTAAACTGCTTCCAGATTCCTGACCCTTCAAAACTGTGTGAAATACCAAATGTTGTAAGTCACTAGGTGTTGGGGAAATTTTAAATGTAACAATAGACAACAGATACACAGAGATGTCCTTATCTACCATCACCTGCATCATTTCTAGATATGTTTCTATGATTACTTTTTCTTACCCATTGTATGGCATACTTGACCTGATTCTCTGTATGCCTGGTGATCTTTGACTGGATGCAGACATTGTAAATGTTATATTCTTGGGCACTGGACTTTTTGGGATGCTTTAAATATTTTTTAGCTTTGCTCTCAGATGACAGTTAAATTACTTGGAAACGGTTTGGTTCTTCCAACGTCTCTTTTAAGTTTCTTAGGGTGGACCAGAACAGCCTTATATTTAGTACTATCTGGGCCCCATTCCAGAGGCAATCACCTTCTGTGCACTCTATTTGATGTCCAATGTATCAGAGATTTTTCCATTCTAGAAGATGGGAAAACTATTTCCAGCTCTGTGTGAGCTGGAATGTTTTTGCCTGTGTCTTTCTGTCCTCAGCCTCGGGTACTTTCCTCAAACACACACATGCTTATCAGTTCTCAGATGAAAACTCAAATCTCCAGAGCTCTCCCTTCCTCCCTCTCTTTAGCTCTCTCCTCTCAGCCCTGTTTTGTTTGTTTGTTTGTTTGTTTGTTTGTTTTGAGATGGAGTCTTGCTCTGTCACCCAGGCTGGAGTGCAGAGCTCAGTGCAACCTCTGCCTCTCGGGTTCAAGTGATTCTCCTGCCTCAGCCTCCTGAGTAGCTGAGATTATAGGCACCAACCACCACACCTGGCTAATTTTTGTATTTTTAGTAGAGACGGAGTTTCCCCATGTTAACCAGGCTGGTCTTGAACTCCTGATCTCAGGTGATCCGCCCATCTCAGCCTCCCAAAGTGCTGGGGTTACAGGGTGAGCCACCGTGCCCGATCAGCCCCATGAAGTCTAACTACCTTGGCCTTCTCAAATTCTGAACTCTGTCTCCACAACTCAGGAAGACTGCCAGGCTCTATTTGGGTGCTCCCTCTCTGCACAGCAGTCTTGAATGTCTCCAGACAATAAGCTGCAGCAATCATAGAGCTTATGTCATTAGTTTTCTGAAGAATCTGTCCTGCACTGCCTACGTTCAATGTCTGAAAACCACTGGCAGGGCAAATCCAGTCCTGTGACTTCATCATGGCCCAAAGTAGTTCTTCCTTTCTATCTTCTAACTGGTTGTTGCTTGCACACATAAAAGCGTTTGTTTTTTGCTTATTTTGTACCTCTCACTATCTTATCAAATTCTCTTTTCATGTGTAGCAGTTTTTTAGTTTGTTCTTTTGGGTTTTCTGGGTATACAAATATGCCATCTGTAAATATTTTTATTTATTGCCTAATTACATAGGTTAGTTCCCTAACAGAATATTAAATAATAATAATAATGACAAATCTTATATAATTTATACTTTAATTGAAAAATTTTAAAAATAATGGGGCACATCTTTGTCTTTTTCTCACTTTAGTGGAAACGTTTCCAAAATTTCTCCATAAAGCATGATGCTTGCTTTTAGCTAAAACAGGAATATTTTGTCATGTTAAAGTAGTATCTATATATTGCTATCTATAAGTGTTAAATTTGTCAAATGCCTTTTCAGCATCTACAGATATGATTATCTCCCTAATAGTAAGTAATATTAATAGATATTCTAATACTTAGCCATCCTTAATTTCCTAGAAGAAATCCCTTTCAGTCATGATTTAACATTTTTTAACATTAAAAAATGTTATCGACACATAATAGCTGCATATATTAATGGAGTATATGAGTTTTTTGATACATGCATGCAACATGTAATCATCAAATCAAGGGAATGGGATATCCACTACCTCTAACATTTATAATTTCTTTGTGTTGGGAACATTCCAAATCTTCTCTTCTAAGCATTTTGAAATACACTCTAAGTTCTTGTTAACTATAGTTGCTGTGCTGTTGAACACTAGAACTTATTCTTTTTATATAAATGTATTTTTGTACCTATTAACCAACCTCCTTTCATCCCTCCACCCCCTACTACCCAGCCTCTGGTAACCACTATTCTATTTATGAAATCCACTTTTTTAGCTCCCACCTGTGAGTGAAAACATGAGATGTTTGTCTTTCTGTGCTTGGCTTATTTTACTTAACATAACGTTCTCCAATTCCATCTATTTCCATCTGTGTTGCTGCAAATGACAGGGCTTTGTTTTTCTCAATGG
Source organism: Piliocolobus tephrosceles (assembly GCF_002776525.5). Lineage (NCBI taxonomy): Eukaryota > Metazoa > Chordata > Mammalia > Primates > Cercopithecidae > Piliocolobus > Piliocolobus tephrosceles. Next base: position 43,904,560 of record NC_045448.1, on the reverse strand, counting down.
CTGAATAATATTCCATTGTGTATATATACTACATTTTCTTTCTTTCTTTTTTTTTTTTTTTTTTGTTGAGACAGAGTCTTGCTCTGTCACCCAGGCTGGAGTGCAGTGGCACGATCTCGACTCACTACAACCTCCACCTCCCAGGTTCAAGCGATTCTTGTGCCTCAGCCTCCCTAGTAGCTAGGATTACAGGCATGCGCCACCACGCCCAGTTAATTTTTGTATTTTTAGTAGAGATGTGGTTTCCTCATGTTGGCCAGGCTGGTCTCAAACTCCTGGCTTCAAGTGATCTGGCTGCCTTGGCCTCCCAAAGTGCTGGGATTACAGGCCTGAGCCACTGGCCCGGCCCATCTTTATCCATTCATCTACTGATGAACACTTAGATTGATTCCATATATCAGTTCTTGTGAACAGTGCTACAATAAATATAGGAATGCGGATATCTCTTCAATATACTGACTTCCTTTCATTTGGATATACTTCCAGTGAGACTGCTAGATCACATGGTAGTTCTATTTTTAGTTTTTTGAGGAACCTCCACACTGTTTTCCAAAGTTGCTGTACTAATTTAGATTCCCACCAATGGTGTATGAGTTTTCCTCTTTCTCTGCATCCTTGGCAGCATTTGTTATTTTCTGTCTTTTTGATAATAGCCATTTTAACTGGGGTCAGATGATATTTCATTATGATGTTGATTTGCATTTCCCTGATGATTAGCGATGCTTAGCATCGATTCATATACTTGTTGGCCATTTGAGTGCCTTCTTTTGAGAAATGTCTGTTGAGATCTTTTGCCCGTTTTAAAATTGGATTATTTGTTTTTTGCTATTGAGTTGAGTGATTTAATATTCTTAAAATGATGCTGGATTCTGATTGCTAATATTTTATTATTTTTGTACAATCTTTGCTGTGCTCTTGTATGAAAGTGATACTTATTTAACAAAGAGAATATTGTGATATAACGATCGAGGATTGCTTCAAAATAATCTAAAGTTAGGGTGCAGTGGGGAATGGGAGAATAAAACAAAATTGGCCATGTGTTGATGACTGTGGATCTGAAAGACGGGCACTTTAGGCCTCATTGTAATGTTCTCCCTACTCATATATGTTGGAAATTGTCCCAAGTAAAAAGTAAAAGAAAAAATTGAATTTGGAAAATTTCTTTCTTTTCCTATGCTTTGGGACAATTTAAACAGCATTGAAATTATCTACACATAAAGTACACTCCTCTGTTTAGATTTTCCTTTTCCTGTGGAATCAATTTTGGTCATTTATATTTTCTTATAAAATTGGCCACATCATCTAGATTTTCAAATATATTTGTGTAGTCTTTCTTGATTTAGGTATTGGTGTACTCTACAGGTGGATATTTTTAAACTTTCCATTATAGAAATTTTAAAAATGTATAAAAGTAGAGAGAACAGCATAATAATCACCTATGTACCCATCACCCAGCGTCAACAATTATCAGCATTTTGCCAAACTTCACCACCTCCCCACCTCTACTTTCTTTTCCTCCGGAGTATTTTAATGTATATCATATTACTTTATTACTTTATCAATAAATACTTCAGGCTGGATGTCCAGTTGATAAAGATTTTTTCTATAGCCATCCATGACCCCGCAATTAACAATAACTCCATAATATTATCTAATAAACAAATAGATTTTTTGAGACGGGAGAAACTTAGGCAAGACAAAGCCAAAAGAAAGAGATTGAGCTCCAAGAGACTAGGGGAAAATGAAGTACCAAGATCCTGGTGTAGAGTCCAGACTTGGAAACACAGAAGATCCACCATATTCTGAGGCTGGAGGAGTGGAGGAGAAAAGAGATGAAGGGTTGTCTGTTAAGTGGAGGGCTTCTTCTTTTTTTTTCTTTTTTGAGACGGAGTCTTGCTCTGCCACTCAGGATGGAGTGCAGTGGTGTGATCTCGGCTCACTGCAACCTCCACCCCCTAAGTTCATGTGATTCTCCTGCCTCAGCCTTAAAAGTAGCTGGGACTACAGTCACGTGCCATCACGCCCAGCTAATTTCTAATTTTTTTAGTAGAGACAGGGTTTCACCATGTTAGCCAGAATGGTCTCGATATCCTGACCTCATGATCTGCCCGCCTCGGCCTCCCAAAGTGCTGGGATTACAGGCGTGAGCCACCATGCCCAGCTGCAAGAGGAGGGCTATGAAGTGGTCATGTCATGTCTGATGTCCTCTAATTTTCTCAGTGAAATAGAAGGTAAGTTTTTCTGCTGTATTCTTAAGTAGAGAGTTTGAGGGGGATGTGACCAAAGAGAAGCACAAAGGCAGAAATTTGGCTGTGACAGAGGAAGACCCTGAATTTATACTGACATCAGACTGCATGGCGGTTTGATGCTCTGCAGCATTGCACGTCTGGTTATCCTGGGAGCAGAAAACATAGCACTGATCTAGGTTGGGATCTGGCTGAAGAGTGCATGGAAGTATGGGTCCCAAGGAACTATGAGAATTAATAGGAACAAACCAGACTGGATAAGGAAGGAAGAAAAGTCAAGATGCAGTCATTATGATCTCAAAGAAAGCAAATGGTCCAAAACAAAGGTCTTAGAGATAAAGAAAAAATGGAAGAGTAAAAAAAGAAAAAAAAAGAGCTTGTAGGCTAGGATTCTGCTTAAAGAAAGAGATGTTTGAATTGAAGCTTTTAGAGGTGACGTACTTGTGAGGAATGGTGAAGTCAGGTGTGGACATGGAGAATGGGATGATGAAGGAGACCAGAGGTGAAGCTTACTGGAATTTAGAAGGTCAAGAATCTTAAAATCATGGCATTGGTGAGTGAAGTGATAACAGTCATTTGCAAGAGTTCAGGTAGAGAATGTGAATTGGGAGCTAAAATCCTTAGATAATTTTTTTTTTTTTTGAGACTTAATTTCACTCTTGCTGCCCAGGTTGGAGTGCAGTGGCGTGATCTGAGCTCACTGCAACCTCTACCTCCTGGGTTCAAGCAATTCTCCTGCCTCAGCCTTCCAAGTAGCTGAGATTACAGGTATGCATCACCACACCCAGCTAATTTTGTATTTTTAGTGGTGATGGGGTTTCACCATGCTGGCCAGGATGGTCTCGAACTCCTGATCTCAGGTGATCCACCCTCCTCGGCCTCCCAAAGTGCTGGGATTACAGGATTAAGCCACCACGCCTGGCCCTTAGAGAAATCTGAAGAGTTACTGGAAGGTAACTGATGATAGGGATAGAACGATAAAGAGTGCTAAGGTGCATGGCAAGTTTTGAGTGATCAGGGATTTCTAATAGAGATTGAGGAATAAGAAACTGAGAGTAACGCTAGAGAGGAAAGAGAGTGCTGACCCCTCTCCCAGTGCTGTGCCTGGTGTGATGTGGAAAATTAGAAGTTAAAGGGGAAATGATTCATCTGATACCAAATATTTCACATTGCCCAAACCATATATATTAATAGTTTATTTCAGTAAATCCAAAATCCTCACTAAGAAAGCATATTAAGGCCGGGCGCGGTGGCTCAAGCCTGTAATCCCAGCACTTTGGGAGGCCGAGACGGGCGGATCACGAGGTCAGGAGATCAAGACCATCCTGGCTAACACGGTGAAACTCCGTCTCTACTAAAAATACAAAAAACTAGCCGGGCGAGGTGGCGGGCGCCTGTAGTCCCAGCTACTCCGGAGGCTGAGGCAGGAGAATGGCGTAAACCCGGGAGGCGGAACTTGCAGTGAGCTGAGATCCGGCCACTGCACTCTAGCCCGGGCGACAGAGCAAGACTCCGTCTCAAAAAAAAAAAAAAAAAAAAAAAAGAAAGCATATTAAATTCACCAGTTTTATTTCAATGATATTCTTAATAATAAACAACACATTTTGAATTTTCTTGGAGTAAAATTTTGTAACCCAAAATGTTATTTTTAATTTTTTTCCGATTATTTAACAACGTATAAGTATTTTACCTTAAATAATTTAACAACATATAAATATTTTACCTTAAATAATTTAATAGCTTCTGTCTGTAGGGCTTCGGAAGGTAGAGTTGTCAGAGGGGAAATAATTCCTTCTTTACTGTGACACAAAGTGGGGTGTCTCCATATCTGAGAGGCTAAATGCAGAATAAAATATGAACAGAAAACTGAATAAACCACTTATTTTGGCCTCCCATTAAATTAATCCTTTAGACATTAGCTCATTCAGGCTTGGCTCACAACTTTAAGTCACAAAGGTCAGAAAAAAACTCTTTGGCAACATTATTCTATTTTGGTAGCCAGGCCATTGGGATTCTCACATTACTGTTTTTTTGTTTGTTTTCTTTTTTTTTAATTTTAAAAATTTCCATAGGTTTTTGGGGAATAGGTGGTATTTGGTTACATGAGTAAGTTCTTTAGTGTCGATTTGGGAGATTTTGGTGCACCCATCACCCGAGCAGTATATACCGAACCTGATTTGCCTCACTCGCTTCCCACCCTTTCCCCCTGAGTCCCCAAAGTCTATTGTGTCATTCTTATGTCATTCTTATGCCGCTACCTAGGTAGCGGGCATGACTATATATGAGAAAGAGCTGGGGAGAGATCTAGAACTTCTCTAGAGAAGAGAAGTAGAAAGAGATATAAAGATAAAGAGGAACTTGAAGGCATTCCTAAAATCAATATTTATTAAATTCCTGTGTTAGACACGGCAAATAAAATATGGTCTCTCTTAGTGTGTAAAGCATAGGATAGAATCTAGACTCTCAGTGGGGAAACCTTAGCCATAAAAATTCATTTCAGACTAGGCACAGTGGCTCATGCCTGGAATGCCAGCACTCTGGGAGGCTGAGGCGGGTGGATTACTTGAGCTCAGGAGTTCAAGACCAGCCTTTGCAACATGACGAAACCCCATCTCTGCCAATGATACAAAAATTAGCTGGGCATGGTGGTGCACGCCTGTGGTCCTAGCTACTCAGGAGGCTGAGGCAGGAGGATCACTTGAGCCCAGGAGGCAGAGGGTGCAGTGAGCTGAGAACATGCCACTGCACTCCAGCCTGGGTGACAGAGTGAGACTCCGTCTCAAAAACAAAACAAAAACTTAATTTCAATGCAAAATTACAAATGCTACACATCTTTTGGTTTCCCTGGGCCACATTGGAAGAAGAATTGTCTTGGGCCACACATAAAATATATTAACACTAATGATAGCTGATGGGCTTAAAAACAAAAAACCTCAGAAAGAAATTTCATAATGTTTTAAGAAAGTTTAGGAATTTGTGTTGGGTCACATTCAAAGCCATGCTGGGCCGCATGCCACCTGTGGGTTGCAGGTTGGACAAGCTTGCTATAAAAGAATTAAGTGACAAAGCATATTAGGACATAATTTTAACACTGATGAAGCACCTTTTATAAGCCAGATGCTGAGCTGGAGGGGGCTGGCTGGGGGATCTCCTAAGGCTAGGTGGGGTTTCATTATGTTGGTGAGGACTGCCAAGGAAGGGGGCATTCCAAGCAGAGGAGCAATGGAAGCAAAGGCAGAGGGAGGTGACCTGACACAGCCTAATGAGGAATGATGGTGTCCCTGCAGCCAAAGAGCCACAGAGAGAATTCTCTCCCATGATGAACAAAGGCAGTGAAAATGTGGGTATATTTCAGGGAAACAGGAACCCATTAAGTGAAAACTCCATTAGGCTAAGTGGGTTGAGGTCCATTTCATAAACCATAAAGCTTTATTTATATGTTTATGAACTTACAAGGCTCCCCGTCTATGTTTAGCAATTTGCAAACCAGTTGTTCAAATTCAGATCCAACGTTTACATTGTTGCTTCCAGCTGCAACAGTCAGATGATAAAGCCAGGTGTCCTGAAAACCAGAACATATTAATAGAAATGTGAAGACACAGTTTTGATCACTCAAAGAAAAAAACAACTTGCATAAACAGTAGAAAACTTTGAGATGGAAACGAACCACTTGCTTTAATTTTAAAATAATAATGAAAAGCCATTTATTCAAACCATTCTGAGGCATGCTCACTTGAACTGTGTTTATATTACCTTTTCCCATTATTCACATTTTTCTTATTTTCTTCAGATGTGTCTTAGAAAAGCATGACAAAATTAAGAAGAATAACACATGTTAAGAGACTAAATACAACCAGCTGATATTTTTTTACAAAGTAAATAAATTCTATGAAATTAAAAATCTGGCTCCCAGAGTGATACATACAGGATATTTTGGAAATCCAGAAAATTTAAAGAAAACATAATATCCGTCTTATCCCATTCACCAAAGATTTCTGGTCTTTTTTTCTCTATGAAAATATATATGTAGATTAAATTTTTACATAGTTGAATTATGCTAAAAGTAGAGGATAATTTCTGGATTTTAGTAATATAGTACAAGCACTCCCTTGTTGCTAGAAATTCTTTGTAAACAAGTTTTTATGGCTGCAGGATATTCTATTACACATATGGACATACCATATTTATTTAAGCAATTTCTTATTGCTGAACATTATGATGGTTACTAACTTCTCACTGATAAAAAATACTGTGACAGCTATCACCTGTTAACTGAAAAGGAAATGTTATATTTTCCATGTTTAAAATACTTAAAAGAAAATTATTTTAAAAAGAGTATTGTAGGTCGGGCATGGTGGCTCACACCTGTAATCCCCGCATTTTGAGAGGCCAAGGAGGGTGGATCACTTGAGGTCAGGGGTTTGAGACCAGCCTGGCCAACATGGTGAAACTTCGTCTCTACTAAAAATACAAAAATTAGCCGGGCATTGTGGTGCACGCCTGTAGTCCCAGCTGTTTGGGAGGCTGAGGCAAGAGAATCTCTTGAACCTGAGAGGCGGAGGTTGCAGTGAGCCGAGATCATGCCACTGCACTCTAGCCTAGTGACAGAGTGAAACTTTGTTTAAAAAAAAAAAAAAAAAATGAGTATTGTGTCGAACAAACTATACATAAATTTTTGGCTGCATTTACTAACATTTTCTTTTTCTTTCTTTTTCTTTTTTTTTTTTTTGAGACAGAGTCTTGCTGTGTCACCCAGGCTGGAGTGCAATGGCACGATCTCGATTCACTGCAACCTCCGCCTCCAGGTTCAACTGATTCTCCTGCCTCCGCCTCCCGAGTAGTTGGGATTACAGACACCTGTCACTACGCCCAGCTACTTTTTGTATTTTTAGTAGAGACAGAGTTTCACCGGGTTGGCCAGGCTGGCCTCGAACTCCTGACCTCAGGTGATCCACCTGTCTCGGCCTCCCAAAGTGCTAAGATTACAGGCATGAGCTACGGTGTCTGGCCAACATTTTCTTAGTATATATTTTTTGAAATAGAATTATGAGTCATTACTAGGGCGTGAAAACTTTCAGGAATTCTTGAAACATATTTTCAAAGTACTTTCCAAAGCATTTGCACTAATTTCTATTCCCACCAGTAGTGTATAGGAGTGCTTCCCTCCTCATAGCTTCACTAGCATAATTTTTTAAATCTTTGATAACCTCAGAGACAATAAAAGCTTTATCACTTTTAAATGTGCATATCTTTGATTACAAATGAGTGTAAGCACTCATTAGCCATTAAATTCCTCAGTAAGTTGTTCATCAGGCCCTCTTTCTATTTTTCTACTAGAAACATAGTCCTTTTCAAATCAAATGAGAGGTAGCAGAGGCAAGTGTTCAGGAACACAGGCACTGTGGTTAGAGACAGGGGTCTAATATCAACTCTGCCTCTTGCCAGATGTGTGACCACAGAAAAGTGCTTCAGTCTTTCCACCTACAAATGGGAATAAGGTCACCTCCCACAGAGGGTAACTGGAAGGATGAAGAAGAGATATACTTAGCACTTGGCCTGATACATGTGCTTAAAAACAATGACCAATAGTAACAATAATAATCTATAAAGAGTTGTTTATATGTTAAGGATACAGTAGCCATCCATGAAATATTTTGTTTTCTGTATTATCTTTTTAGTCATATTTATGATAATATTTGACATAAAGAATTATTTCAATTTTTATAGTCAAATCTATCAACCATTTGCACTCTGATTTCTTACACTGCCTTTTTGTTTTCGTTCTTTCTTTTTTTTTTTTTTTTTGAGACGGAGTCTCTCTGTCACCAGGCTGTAGTTCAGTGGTGCCATCTTGGCTCACTGCAACCTCTGCCTCCCGGGTTCAAGTGATTCCCCTGCCTCAGCCTCCCAAGTAGCTGGGATTACAGGCACGTGCCACCTCGCCTGGCTAATTTTTGTATTTTAGCAGAGACAGGGTTTCAACATGTTGGCCAAGATGGTCTCCATCTCCTGACCTTGTGATCCACCCGCTTCAGCCTCCCAAAGTACTGGGATTACAGACGTGAGCCACCGCGCCCGGTCCACCTTTTTGTTTTCTTAGACAGTACTTCTGATTCAGAAATCAGATAAAGGCCCTCTTAAAAAATAATTTCATTGAATTCTTTTAACTCTTTAAATTCATCTGGAAATATTTTGCTATCTGTATGAGATGAAAAACTAATGTTTCCTAAGTAGCCAATTTCCTCAGTATATAATAAATACATAACCTTATGTATTGAATGATACATTACTTCCCCATTAATTTGTGATACCTCCTTTATCATAAATGACTACATGTACATATAATACATAAAATAATTAATTTTCAATTGTATCTAAGCCCAAATTTTATCAAAATTAGTCAAAAATATAAAATAGAGTCCTTAGATTTACCAAAAAATATTCAGTCTGAGAGATTCACATTTTTAACATAAGGTCCTTTAGCCCTCCACTTCCATGCACTAATTTCAGCCTTGATACCACTTTTACCAACAGGATTGGAACATGACATATTTGAACAAGGCTCATTTCCAGGGAGGTAAATAATCTCTGAAAACAGAGCTGAAAGTCTATAGCAAAATTTTCTTCCTTATTTCCATTAAATTGATTTGACAATTATCACCAATATCTGAATAATATTAGTCTACATCATTCTAAATCAACCAATAAGTCTTTGAATACCTTTTCATGCTTGGATCCAATTAGGAGGTAAGTCGGACCTTGGTCTTTGGGATGGATAACGATAGTATAATGTGTGGATAACAGACTGCGTCCACTGGCTTCATAATCTTCATCTGAATCACAAGATCGGTCGACCTCTTCCACTTTAGCCTCCCAGAGTTTGATCTGACCTAAAGGAAACTAAAGTAAATGTTAGTAATTATGAGGAAGGCGTTTTCTAAATCTTTTCCTACTAAAATGTTTCATAGTCTTTTTCATTTTTAAATTTATAAAGCATACCTTTACATTTTTTATTTTCCTTTATTTTTTAGAGACAGGATTGGGTCTCCCAGGCTGGAATGCAGTGGCTCAATCAGTAACCTCACTATAACCTCGAACTCCTGGGCTTAAGGGATCCTTCCATCTCAGCCTCCCAAATAGCTAGCACTACAGGCACATGGCACCATAACCAGCTAATTTAAAAAAAAATTTTTTTTTTGGAGATAGGGTCTCGCTACATTCCCCAGGCCAGTCTCAAACTCCTGGGCTCAAAGAATCCTCCTGCCTCAGTCTCCCAAAGTGCTGGGATCACAAGCGTGAGCCACCACACAAGCATAACATATCTTTTTAAAAATGATGCCTAAAGGCAATTTGATCATCCACAGTGTAACAAAAGTAGTGGCAACAACCAAAGAGCCCAAAAGTATTATGAAAGAACCATATACATATTAGAGATTTAACTTTTGAGGAAAAAGCAAGATGTTACTTCTATGCAGTAGTTCAGATGATTCAGCTGTACTAAAATTGTTATAGGAGGCAGAAAGAAATTATTTAGATAGACAGTTAGGGTAAAGTGAGTCCCCAGCAGAAAACTTTCTTTTTAAAAAAAGCAGCTCAGCTTCTCTGAGAAAACACCAAATGGCGGATGACGCCAGTGCAGCAGGGGGGCCTGGAGGCCCTGGTGGCCCTGGGATGGGGAACCACAGTGGCTTCCGCGGAGGTTTCGGCAGTGGCATCCGGGGCTGCGAGGGGCCGGGGTCGCTGCCGTGGACGGGGCCGGGGCCGAGGCCAAGTAGCTCGCAGAGACAAGGCTGAGGATAAGGAGTGGATGCCCGTCACCAAGCTGGGCCGCTTGGTCAATCATGAAGATCAAGCCCCTGGAGGAGATCTACCTCTTCTCCCTGCCCAGTAAGGAATCTGAGATCATTGATTTTTTTCTTGGGGGCCTCTCTCAAAGACGAGGTTTTGAAGATTATGCTGGTGCAGAAGCAGACCCGTGCTGGCCAGCGCACCAGGTTCAAGGCGTTTGTTGCTATCGGGGACTACAATGGCCATGTCCGCCTGGGTGTTAAGTGCTCCAAGGAGGTGGCCACTGCCATCTGTGGGGCCATCATCCTGGTCAAACTCTCCATTGTCCCTGAGCGCAGAGGCTACTGGGGGAACAAGATTGGCAAGCCCCACACCGTCCCTTGCAAGGTGACAGGCTGCTGTGGCTCTGGGCTGGTGCACCTCATCCCTGCACCCAGGGGCACTGGCATCGTCTCAGTGCCTGTGCCCAAAAAGCTGCTCATGATGGCTAGTATCAATGACTGCTACACCTCAGCCCGGGCTGCAATGCCACCCTGGGCAACTTCACCAAGGCCACCTTTGATGCCATCTCTAAGACCTACAGCTACCTGACCCCTGACCTCTGGAAGGAGACTGTATTTACCAAGTCTCCCTATCAGGAATTCACTGACCACCTTGTCAAGACCCACACCAGAGTCTCCGTGCAGTGGACCCAGGCTCCAGCTGTGGCTACAACATAGGGTTTTTATACAAGAAAAATAAAGTGAATTAAGCCGGGAAAAAAAAAAAAAGGCAGCTCAAAGATAGCTCCTTTCCTAACCTCATGCAGTTCAAGGAAATCACTTCTCTTCTAACAACAAGCAGCCTGAAAGAGCAGACAGTAAAACACAGATAAGACAGCTTGGGCACAGGAGTGGGGAAGGTCTCCTGGGTAATTACCAAACTTCACACTTGTACAATGGGCCCCAATAAAACAGTGGGCCTTAATAAGCACATTCTTTTCCCTTTGGGCACACTAAGATAGGGAAGCTAAAAGCAGACTTGGGGGTGGGGGGTTGCCTACAGCTGCAAGAAGATGGGAACAAACAGAAACTCTCCCTCCCAGATAACCAGGACAAAGAAACATAGACTAAGAGTCAGCCTATGTGGTCAGGGAATGAGATACAGCTGATAAAAAAACAAAAAAACAAAAAAAACTGCTCTGTACGGATAGCACACCTGGTCCCAACTAAACCATCAGGAGGATAAGATATCCCCTCCTTACGAGCCTCCTCCTTGCTAGCCCATTTATAAAAACCTTGACATTTTTACTACAACTTGGCAACCCACTCGGGACCCTTCTCTGTGATGGAGAGCTGTTTTTTCCTTTTGCACTATCTACTAAACTCCTGCCCTAAACTCACTCTGTCTGTGTGTGTCCACGACCTAGATCTCCTTGGCCGTGAGAACAAGAACTTTGGTATTTACCCCAGACAACAAGGCTGCTTCAAAATGACCCATTATTTAGTTAAGCAACTAGCAATAATTCACCAAAACAGTCATTTGATTTTTTTATCCCACAGAATTGATCAGCGATTTGATTAAGTTATTGGATCAAAAGGACAAGTGTATACATAGTCTCAAAACTGTTCATTGAAAAGAAAAATATTGTTCCTAGAAAAAATAACAAGATTAGACAGGTAATGCAAAATGAACTATCATCCCAAATGCCAGTAAATGAGCAGCATTCCGAGGCTCTTTGTTAACATAATATATCACAAAACAATACCATGAATTTCTCCATCTTAAGGGTAAGAAAAACTTCCTAAAGCCAATTTATATTAAATTTTATCTAAGCTTTTATTGACAAAACCAACTATATCTGGTGTGTTGAATATTTGGCATGTCTGTTGTAACACTTTTGTTCTAATTTAGTACCTTTATTCTAGGAATATACATGGTCTGCATCAGATTTATAACTTTTAAAATATCTGGCCAAGTTTGCAGTTGGAGTTTTGAAAAAGTTCATTCTAACTACAAGGATATTTACATCACACATTTACATGCTAAGTTTCAGGGCTCAGTGCTCGAGCCCTTCTTCCATCTATGCTCACTCTCTGGGTGACCTCATCTAAGCTCATGGCTTTAATACCAGCATATGTTAGCTACTCCCAAATTTATAACTCCAGACTCACTAACTCTACTTAGATATTGGATAGCATCTCAAACTTAACAGCATTTCAGACTTACCTTGGTAAGTCCTCCTTGACAACCTGCTCTGCCCAGTCTTCCCCATCTCAAGCTGTTGGCAATGTTACCTTTCTATTAATAGCTACAACACCCAAAACCTTGGCATCATTGCAGTCTCTCATACTGACTTTTCAGTCAATAAATCCTGTTAGCAAGCCTTTCAGAATCTATCTAGAATCTGGCCGCTTCTCAGATGTCCACGGCACCACTAAACCACAAACTCCTCTCACCTGGATTACTGCAATGTCTCCTAATGCATCTCCTCCTTATTCCCTCCGATCTATTCTTAATCAACAGTTGGAGTGTGCCTGTTAGACACAGGCAAGATCGTGTCCCTGTTCTGCTCAAAGCCCTCCAGTGGTTTGTCATCTCACTCAGAGCAAAAGCTGAAAGGAGGCAGAATCTGCCACCCCAAAAGATATCACTTTGGCATAAGGGTTATTTTGAACTAAAGACATTTTTAAAAGCAGCAGGTGCAAGAAGGGCATTCTGACCCTCTGCCTTTTCTTCCCAAAGGCAGGAGGGAACCTGCCTTTCAAAACCCCTATATGAAGGATATCCTCCCTTTACCAGGAGGAAGGTAAGATTCTTGTCAAGATGGGAAGCTGAGGTCTGGGGAAAGTTATACAAACAACCCTTCCTCCTCAACTTCTCCACCCAACTAACTACCCCAGCCTAAGTCTCTTTGCCTTGTCACATTTTCACAATTTACTACACTTTGTCCAGTTTAGTATATAAGGGTTCACCTTTATGTGTTTGAGTCTTCATTGCCTTAGGAGGGCTCCTGTGTGATGTAAAACTTACATTAAATAAATGTATATGTTTTCTCCTGTAATCTGTCTTAATGTGAATTTAATTCTCAGGCCTGCCAAAAACCCTAAGAAAGCAGAGGTAAAATTTCACCTATCCTAAAAAGCAAGCTTTTAAAAATAGGATGAAGAAAAAAATTATATTAATACTATGATAATACATAACAATACTAACCTAATTGTGTGCTTTAGGCACACCAATCATATGAAAATCTAGGTTTCATCCATCCTAATATTTAAAGATGGTTATTCATTTTACCAAAGGATGCACCATGCCTTGATAAGCAGCAAACAGACCTGGTGGTTTCAAATATTTTGATTTAATTAAAAAAGACATTGATACAGATTAAAAGCAAATTCTTTTTTTTTTTTTTTTTTTTTTTTTTTTTTGGG